>NW_024582465.1:1407581-1421639 GCF_018398535.1 Haplochromis burtoni
GAACCGAAAGCACTGTATCGAACGGTTCAATATCGATACGAATATCGTTGCACCCCTAATAAACAGCTAGACAAGGATTTTCATTTAATGCTGAGCTCTGCTCTCAATGAATCCTTCATTTAGATAGATAGATACGTTATTGATCCCACAAGGGAAATTTGTGTGTTACAGCAGCATGATGAAGAGTAAAAACAGTACAGTACATACCATGTAAACAACACAATTAAATAAAATGCCACAGGTGCCTAGTAAGGAGGCTTATAGTGTGAGATAGTCCAGGAATTTATATATTTACAACAGTGATAAAAAAACAAAACAATTAACAGTAAAAATGAAGGTAGTTCAAAACAGAGTAAAACTGACATTGTGTGAGAGAGAAGTGCAAATGCATTAATAAATAATAGGATTTGTCATCCAAGTTTTACTGGCCTCTAGCTAACTCCCCGTGACCATCTGACTCTCCTCATGCCTGTTTATTAATACTGTGCAAGTCTCACTTAGATCACCACCACAGATACAATCTTATGGAAGAAGAATGCCCCTAAAATTATTAAGTAAAATTGAAATAAAATTTCAAGGTATACAAGTTTACTGGAGCAGAAAACAAATAATCCATTCATTCTCAGGGCTGTGGATCACATCATTTGTTAATCTCTTACCCAAATCAACATTTAAGGCCCAGTAAGAGGCTCGGCACTGGAAGCGTATGGTGCTCTGCGGTACGAATGAAGCACTGCATTTTGCCTGAAGGAGGTTTTCGATCTGAAACAGAATCTGCAAACAGAAGGAATGTTATCAGTCATTTTCAGAGGAGGAACATGCATGCTGCAAAAGCCATATGCTTGCGCTTCATCACATCCGAGACATACTAGGCTTAAAGACGACCTGAGATCAGGAAAACAAGACTGTGACAAGATACTGCTTTATGGCTAATTGATTAAAGAGGCCTCACCAAACGTTTACAGTACAAGAGGGCCGTGCCCCCATTCTTGGCTGTGGCCCATTTGATGAAGTCGATGACATGATCCAGGTGTTGGGAGAGATAGCCAATGTCTTCCTGTTGTTTACGCAAGAGACTCTCATGATCTTTTGTAACAGCCTGCAAAAAAAGAAAACGAAAAAGAGGAGTGCAGTGTTAAAGCAGCTTGAGTGGCGGCACTCTGAGCCTCGAGGCCACACGAAACTCACCATATAAATAACATTCTTCTGGAAACAACACCACAGCAAGCTACAGGACTACAGAGTAAAACTAGTCCATGATAGTTTTACTACACAGTATTGTTTTGCTGCATGTAATCGTCTTTGTCATACCTCAAGTTGATCAAGTAGAATTTTGCCCTTTTTGTTTATCGCGAGGATTAAACTGCTAACAGATTTCTTTATTTCATCACATACAGAAGTACGGTTCTGTTCCACCAGAAGAAGTCTGAAAAACATACATTTAAAGTGTGACTAAGAACAAAATATACATTTATTAATATGGAAGAAGTGACTTTTTTTTAACTAGACATCTTTAAGGAAAAATGAAATACATACCCACTATTTATGGAGTCTGATACCTCTTCTATCAGTTTCTTTTTCTCCTGTAACTGATGAGTCATATGCTCCATGTGCTCTTTGTGGTTTTTATAAGCATCTTCAAGGAACTGATAACTAATTCAAAAACATTAGTGAGTTAATACAGACAGGTTAATATGCATAATATGCATAATGAACTGGGGGGTGGGGGTGTAACTTAATCTCTCAGTGAATTTTTTTCTCTGCCTCAAATGCATCACATGGAGAGATCACAGTATCAATCAAATCAATCCGTGAACAGTGGTGAAAAAAATTGCAATAATAATGTATTGTGAGTGAAGTATTGTGATATCATTTCGAGGGGTGCCTGGTGATTCCCACTTCTGTCAATCAATATTACTGAAACAATGCGGTACCTGTGGTCTTTATGCTTGGTGAGTTGGCAGTCCCGACAGGTAAGCAGGTCACATGTCTCACAAAAGAGTTTCAGTGGCTCTTGTTTGTGGATATGACAGAACATCGGCCTCTGATTCGACACAACACAAACGTCTGGAAAACAGCAAAAGGCTCACCATAGTTATTTTTAAACTAATTCTTACAGTATAAAAAGCATGCAGTGCATACTGATGTATACTTATCATTTTGCCCATTAAAATATTGCGGTAGCAAGAATCACATGATACGTCAGCACAGGCATTTAATTTTTTTAAAACAGCTAAATGAGCAGGTAGGTTTGAGTACCTTGTGATACTTCTGACTTCTGTCTGATCATATGGTCTTTGGTGAATTTGACTCTTTGGTGGGCCTCCACACAGGTGGTACACAAGTACTCCACACACTCAACACAAAACCCAGCAGCTTCTGTGTTGTCATTGCAGGTCATACAGAGCTATAGAAAGAGGAGTCAAGCATCAAAAGTTAATAAATATTTAGAAACATGACGTGGAGATGATGGCTCGGCACATGTTTTACCATTTCTTGTTCAATCAAGGGAATGCAATGATGACCCTTATCTGCTAAGTTGATATCAGTGAAGTTTCTACTGACAAGCATTGCTTCTGCTGCCCAGATTTCAGAGCTACAAACCAACAGAAGACAAGGTAGCTTTGTTTTTATACAGATATCTCCTTTAATATAGTGTGCACCTGCCCATTAAATCACTGCAAATGGAAATCATCTAGTGCCTTATTCTGGTTCTTACAAGAGCAATGTTTTTTTCTGCATGGCCAATGACAAATAAAAAATACAAGTAAAACTTACGTAGTTATATTTTGATAATTACCCTCAAAAACCCAGCCTGTCCCCAAATTGATATTAATTCATTTGTTACCAACCTGGACTGCTCTCTCCACCGTGCTGCTGGGAGCCTCGAATGACTCCTTCACGAACATATTATCCACCACATCTGCCGCCATACATTCCTGCCTGCACACCGGACAGCGGATCACGTTTACTGGAATCAAGCAGGAGCATAGGTGTTGGTGTAAATCAGTAAAACTGTACATTTCTGGTATTATTTACCATCAGATTATATTTTTTATGACATTTAGACATTTAGGTGATTATGGTTAGAGGTAGCTACAAGCATTTGTAAAATGTATGCAGTTGTGCGTGCAGCTGCTCTGGTTGTAGAAAAGGTTGACAGCCATTAATCGGTCCTTGATCTGTGTTTGTAAACAAAGTGACTCACGTGGTTTGGTCGCGCCGTCGTCGCTCTGGGAGACGGACGGTTCCGTCACGTCCAGATTCCTCGACGGTAAAGGCAAGCACCTCTCGCAGAAAGTGTGCAGGCACGGCAGAAGTTTGGGCTCCTTGCTATGGAAGCTTAGATGACAAACGGGGCACGTGTCCAGGTCATGTTGGTCGAGTGCACCGGACCGCTCCTCTCGCGTGCTCTCTGCTTCGTTCTCGACTGACAGGACAGCAGTATGTCCCGACTCCTGTTTTTCCATCGCATCCATCGGAAACAGTTTCTGTTCTCCAAGTCTAGTTTACTCTGATTCAACGGCACGTACAGGGAGGGTAGGCTGAAGCGTAGGCTATATCTCATTGCTCTCTAGCCGAAGAGAGCGCCTTCTTCGTACCTGCGATGTCCTCCGAGCGCTCTCTATCAGTTCAGCATTTGTAAGCGTCGAGGGTATTATTGTCTACGTGTGATATTTTGGGGAAAATAATTTTTGGACTGTTGCAGCAAACAGGAAGCACTAAAGAAAAAAAAGGGTACCTGTGTCGCATGCTCGTGTGCCCCAGATGTTGTTGGTCAAATTAGAGCGCACGCGCTCGTTGAGGTAAGAGTGGGGCGGGGTCAAAATCTTGATATGAGAGCCGCTGGCTGCTGTGTGCTGTGCTGTCAGGAGGACAAAGTCCACCGAGCAGCAAGAGTTTGCCTGATTCTTGTTATTCTGAAACTTTACACAGGGTTCAGTTCAGTACAGTAATACTGTGTTATGCTTCTGGTGACGTTATTTACTTATGGCACTTTATGATAGGCTGTGTGAAATTCAAATGTATTAGGTTTTGTTGGCTTCAGGCTTCAGCCAGGCCTATGGACATTTTTTTGTAACGTTGTAACACTGTTTGCTGAAAAGATACTCACAAAGTGCTGGTGTCATATTCACATTCGATTATGATTATAAGAGTGTTTTTGTTCTCAAGTTAAATGGCATTCTGAAAAGCTAGTGAAGAACTGTTTTAAAAATGGACACACTGCTCTGGTTCAGATCAAAGTCACTTGCGCAATTGAGTGGAAGATAATGTCTTCATGGTTCAAGGTTCATGGCCAATCTATGGGTTAGCCTTGAGAGAAGTGCACTGCAGTTCAATTGTCCACATTTTGGACACAAACATGAATCTAACAGCGGAAAGCCACAGAATCCCTTTGAGTGATGGTAACAGTATTCCACTCCTGGGACTGGGCACCTATGGGGACCCTCAAACGGTGAGGAAAATATCACGTAGTCTCTGTATTTCTAGATTTAGATTGCTGTGTTTGATTCCCCGTTTATGCGAGGCTTGTTTACCTTTAGTGATTTGAGTTTCACTGAGAAGTACACACTGTGGCTGTAGCTTAAAAAAATCAAATAAAATGTATATTTTCTGTGAATTTTTTTAAAGACACCCAGAGGCACTGCATTGGACTGTGTCAAGCTGGCCATAGATGTGGGCTACAGGCACTTTGATGGGGCGTTGGTATATTTCAATGAGCATGAAGTGGGTCAAGCCATTAGGGAGAAGATAGCTGATGGAACCGTTAGAAGAGAGGACATCTTTTACTGCGGAAAGGTAATATTTGTTAGCTTTTGTTTAATCAACTTTCATTCCTATAAACCTATAAGAACTAATCATGTTATTGCAATGGTCTGTTGCCTGGATGTTCAGGTTGTTTAAATTGTTTTTTAAATTTAGCAATGTTATTTTTCTCAGCTCTGGAATACCTTCCATCCACCAGAGTTGGTGAGACCAGCCTTAGAGAAGACATTGAAAGCCTTAAAACTGGACTATGTGGATCTCTACATCATTGAGCTTCCAATGGCCTTCAAGGTTTCTAAAAAATAATTTTACCAATTTTTACAATAAAGTATTTTTAATTATTTATGCAAAATTAGATAATAGGGGTTCAAACACAAGAGCTGCATAGCAAATACTTCAAATCTGGCCGTTGCCACATTACACACATTAGAATCAGATAAGATTATGTAGACAGGTGTTTGGTTAAGATTGGGTACCTGGAATCAGTATGTTTCTTTGTTTAAGCGTTTTGACCATGAACACATTGTGTCACCTTAGGTCACTATAAATTATATGCTTAAATAACCACTTTTAATGCAAAGTATTTAATTATGCATATATTTTAGCCTGGAAAGGCCTTTTATCCAAAGGACCAAGATGGAAACTACATCTACCACCACACAGATCTCTGTGCAACATGGGAGGTGAGCTCTATTAAAACAATGGTCATACTATGTAAAGTCTTTGCATGTCTACTGCTCATCTCTAATATAATATCACTATGAAATTAAAAATCTGTTGTTTTGTTATGTAAATTTAAATACTTTTTTACATTTGTATTAGCAGCTTGCATGAGAATATGCTTTTCCTCCACATGTCAAGCTAAGCATGACTTCATTGCAGGGCTTGAATGAATGAATCCCGATCAGCACATCAAGGATTTCATTCTTCATGTAGTTATGTTATCATAGGCAGAAAATATTAAAATCAACGAGCAGAACTTAACACAACCTTTGTAGCGACATCATAAAGCCGTCACTACAAATAAAATCTAACGATTGAGCTCTTGAGCCACCTCTAAGTTCTTTATACTTTGATTTTAGGAGCCAGACTTCCATGTGATATTTAAGAGGTCTTGAGAACCAGTTCTCCAAGCTATTATTCTTAAGTCATTGGGTGGGTTTCATTTCTGCATTTCGGCCAGTGGTGTCGGTGATTCTGTCAAAAAGTGGAATGTAGAACCGAATGGTTATCACTCATTGATTGGCCTTCCGTGACCCCAGATCTCAATGTTATTGAAGCAGTGTTGGATCATCTTGACAGAATGGAACAAAATGCAGTCAACACTGAAAGAAGAGCTTTGAATATCCTTCTAGCAGCCTGGAGAACTATTCTTGAAGACTACTTAAAGGAGTTGCAGACTGTGTTAAAGAATAAAATTGGGCATGTCTAATAAACTTTCAAGCTTGTTAGAATTCTAAAAACTCTATTTTGTTATATGTATAATTTTATATTTTGGTTAGTCTGCACCTATTTTCCATTTTGCAAAATATTTCTTTAAAAGGGAGATGGCTCACGACTTTTGTACTTGCATTTGTACTGCATGCATCTAATAAAATATTAGGTAGGCATTGTTTTATCTTATTCAAGTGTTCTTACATGTTAATACTGGTCAGAGTGTTTTTTTCTGCAGCACATTACTCTCAAGGACAGTGTCATAAACAGTTTTTTTTCCTTGTGTCTTGTATTTTTCTTGGCTATCTCAGTTAGCCTGTAAAGATTACTACTATCAATCTTTGATAAGATATTAATATTTTCTTCTGTCAGGCTTTAGAGGCTTGCAAAGATGCTGGACTGGTTAAGTCCCTGGGAGTCTCCAACTTCAATCGCAGGCAGCTGGAGCTGCTTCTGAATAAACCTGGTCTCAAACACAAACCCGTATCCAACCAGGTGATCCCAGTTTGTTTCCTGACCCCTAATGACATCTCAATGAGGGTAGTTTACAAAGTAAAAAAGTACTGTACGGCATACATTAGTATTCTGGGTTTTTAATATGAAGGCATTTCTAAAATAGACTCTCTGCCAAAAAATAGTCAAACACTATGCTGAAATACATTTTCTTTCATTAATCTAGATTAAATGGAATAGATTTTACTTTTGATTCCCATCCAGTTTCCTTCCTACTTGTAAGACTGAGCCCTGTCATCTTTTTCCCTTCTTCTTATTTACCTTTAGGTCGAATGCCACCCATATTTCACACAACCAAAACTTCTGGAGTACTGTCGTCACAATGACATCGTGATTGTTGGCTATTGCCCAATTGGCTCCTCCAGAGATGCATCTTGGTAGGTTTGAAAATATATACACTTATGTAGGCTGGTGTGAGGTTACTGCATTAATGCGAGACTGCAAAAATAAAAACAAATTATTGTTGTTACCAAACCCTCAACGTGACCCTAAGCAGAATTCATTTGGTAAATGACATGGTGCGTATTTAACTGTGTCTCTTTTATAGGGTGAATTTGAAATGTCCTCCTCTGCTGGACGATGAGGTGCTTGTATCCATTGGGAAAAAATACAACAAAAGTAGTGCCCAGGTGGCCCTGCGCTTCAACATACAGAGAGGAGTTGTAGTGATCCCAAAGAGCTTCAACCCTGAGCGGATCAAACATAACTTCCAGGTACTGTACCAACATTTTTAACTCTATGTGCACGTAAAGTCAAAGTTATGGTACCATTGCTGCCCGGTTTTAACTCTTACATGCATTTTTGGTTATATTTGACCATTTTGACATTGGAGAACAGTAAATATACCCAAAATGCCACCTTTCTGGCCTGAAATTTGATGATGTTCCCTAAAATGACCCAAAATTAAAACTATTTTAAAATGTTATACTTTTGAGCAGGTACTACAAGTTTTTGTAGGCTGATGCGCAGCCCACATCCTCAACTCTGCTGTTTAAGCCCCAAATGCATTTTCCTTACACATGTGGCACATTCAAGGGGAAATAAACAGGCCTTGCAACAGTGTGAGATTTATTGCCAAGAAGCATTGTTACAACAAACAAATAATCCACCAAACACAAATATCCGTAGGTTTTGCAACAAGTTTAGTTATAAGTGTAATTATATTATTAGCCTACACTGACTGGTGCTTGTGCTTTGCACCTGTAAACAAAAGTAAGCATTATGTAAGAAAATAATCGAACAATAAACTAATTAGGACCCATTTTGTCTGAGCTAAGTGAAATTAAAAAGAGATTGAAACAGGGATCAAAAGAGGGATTAGAGGTCATAAGATTATAAAGTCACCTGATCTGCCATTTCAGTAAATGTAAGAAACGTGCAAATGCTGCACAGGCAATGCTTTGAATGCTCAGACTATTTTGCAATAAGCAAGTTTTTTACTCTAAGTTTAAAATAATATTGAATTCACAAAGACATGAGGACAGCCTTTAATGTTTGTAGTGATTATACATGGTTATGCAATAAATCCAACCAGTTCCAGAATGGTTTTGCCATTTTCACCTTTAATAAAATCTCATGAAATCGTTATCGCTATTATTTTCATGTCTAAAGTAAATCAGGGCACGAGATTGTGCATAATATTTATTTATATCCCTGCTCTTTGAAACATTAATTAAAAATTAATCCTCCATTAATGTCAGCTAGACTATTTATACACTCTAAATAGATCTGTAGTTCAGACTTTGTTGTAGACACTTAGGAATCCTGGCATGTGTCAAACTGACTACAATCATAATGCAAAGACATGAAATATATACAGTATGTAAGGGTTAAACAGTTGAATGAATGAATGAATGAATGAATGGATGGATGAATTTAACCAGAAGCAAATTATTTTTTTCAGATATTTGATTTTTCACTGACTGAGGAAGAAATGAAAGCCATTGAAGCACTGAACAAAAATATTCGGTTTGTTGAGTTGCTGATGTACGTACAAGCTTTGACGGACAAATATCGAAACATTTTGTTGTTGTATAATGCATGAACCAAATCCTCGATATTAATGGTAGTAAACACTTTTTTTTTTAACTCAGGTGGAGTGATCATCCGGAGTACCCCTTTCATGATGAATACTGACCTTTGTAACTTTTACGTGATGTACTTGATTTTTAAGAAAGATGGAATAAATAACAGAGAAATAAAAGTTCACACATTTGTTGAACCAGCTTAGTTTAGTTTGCTACCAGTTTGGTACATTTTCCACTCTAAACACTAGAGGTCTCTAGCTCACAGTGGATTAAAAGAAGTCTAACAGGCCCATAATTCATTGTTAATTCCACCAACATAAACAGCAGCTGACACTAAATCAAATGAACATTTAAGACTAAGACCTTGAGCCACCCTTCATTTCTTTAGATTTGCAAGGAGCCAGACTTTTTTTTTTTCAAATTTTTTAAAGTGGTCTTGAGCAATAGTTCTCCAAACTTTCTGCAGGTCTTTCAAAGTTTTTCTTTGGATATTGAATAATTGAAAATCATTTTAGTCCAGTACCATTTTCACAGGAATGTATCTTTGGGCACTTTGTTACTAGTAGCCTGTCACAAAAATTCATGATTTGTTCGTGTATTTGAAAAATGCCAGTGATAGCACAATACAATAGTACTAACGACAAAAAATGAAATACTATTTTTGCACCAATACAATGATAGCCAAAGAGCTATTGGCAAAACATTTGGCATGTCTCACCATGCCGTGCGCTGTGTCCTTAGAAAATCTGAGGAAACTGGGTGAGGAGAGGACAAAAGAAAAACCAGGCCTAAAAAAACTATTGGCAGCAAAAATCTGTCTAAAAGTCATGTCTTCATGAATAGGAAAATATCAAGCAAATGCCCGACATAAGACCTGAGAGATGCATCTGGCCCTTCAGTTTTTATCAAGTCTCATCAAAAATGTTCTCAGTGGAAGAGCGGCTGTCAAGAAGCCATTCTTATCAATCAGAATCAGAATTAGCATACGTTATTAATCCCTAAGGAAATTATGTGGGTGCAGTTGCTCCAGTACAGTAACAGAAACAATACAATATGTTACAGATTTAAGAAATAGCACAATATATACAAATCACTTAATATTAAATTATCAAGGATCAAGGACTGACAAAGGTGAATAATAAATATCAAGGATTGACAGAGGTGATTATAAATTAAACTCAACCAACTATGTGATTGTTGTGGTTGTGTGAGTGAGCCGTGGTGTATAAAATGCTTTGAGTGCTCAAGAGGAAAAGCACTATAAGAACCAATCCAATGACCATTAACTGAAAATCAGTGGCAACAATTATTATAGAGTGAAGAATACACGTTATATTGTAGGGTAGAACCTACAATAATACATAGAGAGAAAAACCCAGCAATCATATGACCCCCTTTAAACAAGTACTTTGGCCCAGTGAGGGGCGGCCATCTGCCGTGACCAGTTGGGGTGAGAGAAGGAAAACAGGATAAAAGACATGCTGTGGGAGAGAGTCAGAGATTAATAACAAGTATGATTCAATGCAGAGAGGTCTATTAACACATAGCGAGTGAGAAAGGTGACTGAAGAAGAAATACATGCATCATGGGAATCCCCCAGCAGCCTACACCTATTGTAGCATAACTAAGGGAGGATTCAGGGTCACCTGATCCAGCTCTAACTATACTTTAGCAAAAAGGAAAGTTTTAAGCCTAAGCTTAAAAGTAGAAATAGTGTCTGTCTCCCGAATGCAAACTGGAAGCTGGTTCCACAGAAGAAAACTGAAGGCTCTGCCTCCCATTCTACTTTAAAATACTCTAGGAACAACAAGTAGGCCTGCAGAGCGAGAGCGAAGTGCTCTAATAGGGTGAAATGGTACTACAAGGTCATTAAGATAAGATGGGGCCTGATTATTTAAGACCTTGTATGTAAGTAGCAGGATTTTGAATTCAATTCTGGATTTGACAGGAAGCCAATGAAGGGAAGCCAATATAGGAGAAATGTACTCTCTCTTTCTAGTCCCTGTCAGTAGTCATTGTAAACATGTACACAGGAGGTCATTAGAGAGATACAGCAGTGAGCGTGTACAGTCATCTGTATTACATCGTGGAAGTTCTGTCGTGGTTTTGAGGTGCATTTCAGAAATGGTGTTAGGGAGCTTGTCAAAATGACTGTCAGGGCACTAAAAGTATATCTGGATAGAAAAACACACACTATGACACCTTAAGAAATAGTACATACATATTTGTTTTGTCGTCTTCTTCACAAATCTGATTTCTATGTTCTATTAGCCTCCCCAAAGCCCTCAATTATTGAAGCAGCATGAGGTCATGAGATATTGACAGAGAACAGAATAAGCCCACAACCAAAGAAGATCTTTTAATGCCCCTCAAGATGCCTATAGAACTATTCCTGCAGACTACTTTTGCAGGAAAGTGTGCCTAAGGTGATCATTCCCAATATTGACTTTCATGCTTGTCAGAACTGTACAAAGTCTGTTAAGCTCTATGACCTTATGTACTGTTTTTGCATGTATCTTTGCAATTTTCAACAAGTCTCTGCAACAGTTTCGCAGGAAAGTATTTTAAGAGGAGGGGTGGCTCAAGACATTTTTATAGTACACTAGTACACTTTATACAACAGATTGGAGATGGATAGGCTGAGGAGTAGCTCAATTCTTCTTAGGCAGGCCTTCTTGTAGGGTGTATGCGACTCAAGGAGGCCTGATTAAAAAAAAATTACATCAGAAATTATGCTTGGGCGGGGCTTTTCCCACTTGTGGGTATTTTCCATTCAACGGTTATTTAGAATTAAAGAATATGTAAAAGAACCTGAGGCATATTTCAGGGCATGTCTGCACAGGTTTTTCTCTCCCCGTCACGTTTTTATTCAGCAAAGTCCTTTGTGTTATAACGGAATAGGATGTCGGGCCACTATGGCATCATGTTTTCTTAAGTTTGAGGTTTTCAGTTGTTGTGTTACTTATGTCCTTATCATACTCCAGAAAATATAGCAGTATTTTAATTGAACTAAAAAGGTATCAAGTAAGTGTGATACAAAGACCAAGATCATTTTTATCCATGAATGGAGGGAACTGTACAGCTCCTGAGGAAAGAACACTGTTGTCTATAAGATTATAATTTTCTCGTTGCAGTTCCTCCTCTGCAAGTTAACAAACTAACACATTTTCATGTTGAAGGTTCCAGTGTAGTGTTTTGGACAATGATCGGTGGGTTATCCAAAAAACTTAAAACCATTTTAAACCTAGCCACTCATTTTGAGAGGCTTAAAACTAGTGAGACAAAATGATATAATTTCAATATATGATGGGGTATTTTGTTGTTTTTTTATACTTTGATGAAAATCATTATTTTAAAACACATGGAAGTCACCAACTGCTATGTTTGCTCCCTTGCTCTGCAGCCACTTTGATCTTCGCATTCACCTTTATTCACCATTAAAATCATGGATGAGGCAAGAGTTGTCTGTCAAACATTGATGTGAATTGCCTAATAATGTCTGTCTTGTTGCTTTAAAGAGGGTAAATGAGTTCATTTGGATCAATTGGAATTACAGTTGTGGGTATTTTATGACTGGCCTAATGCTTCTTGGAAAAAAAGCGTTTTTGTAAATAGCTATATAACATCTTTTTTTAACCTTAACCGACACATTTTAAGGTCGCCCAATCCAGTCAAACTACTGTGGATTAGATTTTAACCTATAGTCTCAGCAAGCATTAAACAAGATGTGTTTACACATATGGTTTAACCAGCACACTTCTGTTTGATCTGTGGAGACCAGATGGACCCTGGAGAATGCACAGAGCAAGCTTGTTACAGGTAACAGAATCTAAACTAAAAACTAAAACGTTGTATAAAAAAACATTTTGAATTAATGAAAATATATATTAAAGTTACACTTCTGAAAAAAAGAAAACTAACTGAAATGATTTTGTGAGATTGAAAAATGAACAAAACTGACATTAGATTTAAAATATACCAAGGATATATCATTTGTTGATTATTTGTTTTGCTTTATTTTATTATTTACATGAAATAAAAAATAAAGCCTATATATAGAATTCCAACCTGTAAGAACTCTGGCACAGGGGATAATCAGAGTTGTGATTTGTGGCTGCACACTTAAGGGAGCAGCAGAAAAAGACGAGGAAACGCAGCCCATTGCTGAGCTCTCCAGTGTCTTTTACCTGGTTTTGCTTGTCTACACATGTTGCTACAGAAGCGTATGAAGTAGTTGTAATAATTTAAAGCAGTGGTTCCACCTTGGTGAAGGTCAGAGTTGCATTTTTATCTATGGAAAGGGGCCCTATGGGCAGCGAAAAACGCTTAGAAACCACCGATACCTGTTTGTACGTGTTAACAGCGGTTAAACTATTTTTTTAGACGGGTTTTGAACTTCTAAGTTTCTCTTCTGTATTTTCCTCTGTTTGTCTGACTACTTTACATACTCTGTATTTTTCTTTTTTGATGTAACTTTGAAAAAACTTTACTTACAATGCAATGCTCATATTTGTAACTTTTCAGATGCCCTGTGTGTTCAGTTTGTCACACTAGAGGAAACTAAAGGGAATCACAGATGGCTTCATTTGTATGGATAATGCATACGTTTTAAAACGATGGAACAGTGGGGGAACAAAGGAGATGGAGTTTAGTGAGTTGGTGGGGGTGGGGGTGGAGTTAAGAACATCTTAACTCTGTCCTTAAATCTGTCTCCACCTCCACACAGATCCTCTGCATTGTGACCTTATAACAAATGCCTTGAACTAGACCGATCTGGACCCCTGTGGTGGGAAAAAAAATCTGAATGGGCTTCTGGGACTGTGAAGAAGGATTGAGGGAATAAAGCCTCCTTTTTCGTGGTCTGAATTAATGGTGTTTTTGGAGCCGGGACTTCATGAAGCAGGATGGATATTTTAATTCCCAGGAGTAGAAAAATACTGAAGAGAGACAGCAGAAACAACTAGAACGATTCGTGTGAGCAGATGATTCAAAGTTGCACATTCTAAGCATGATGCATTTCTGCATACCAGCCCCAGTAACAAACATGACTGAACATGTGTCCTGATGGTCCACATAGTCCAACCAGTGTCTCCACCGTACTTTGTAGTTGCTCTCAGAACAGACCCTGGGAGAATGTGCGTATCAAAAGGTTACGTAATTATCCCACCACGGTGAGACAGCACAGACCTCTAGTGTGCAGTGGGGAGTTGGTGTGTGTGCATTTCAGTGTGGGGGTGTCTGAATAGAAATGGATGGCAGAGAATGTGTGTGTGTGTGTGTGTGTGTGTGTGTGTGTGTGTGTGTGTGTGTGTGTGTG
>NW_024582465.1:1421659-1434639 GCF_018398535.1 Haplochromis burtoni
TGTGTGTGTGTGTGTGTGTGTGTGTGTGTGTGCGCGCGCGCGCGCGCGCGCTTATGGGGCAAAGCAGAGGGAAAATCACTCAGCTTCACCAAAGTTTCCAATTTCTCAGTTCTCCGCCCCCTTCACTATATAACAAGCGTGTTATATAGTGAAACCTGAAGCGGCAGCAGAGCTCCATATGATCTGCTCTCTCCTGGAAACTGTCACACTTTAACACTATGAAAGGTGAGTAGCTTTGATTATTAAACACTTTATATTGTTCTGGGTTCACAGATGAAAAAAATAAGTGAAGTCATTGCTCCAGAAAGCTTCAAACTTATTTGGTACAGAAGCTTAGTGAAAGCTCTTGGGACACTTAGTTTATTACCCTGATCTCTGCAATAGTTCTCGATTTGTCCATGAAGTGCTGCTGTGTAAAAAGACAAAAACAAAAAAACATACTAACATTTTTTCAGCAAGCCGTTTCCTTCATTGTGTGCAGTTATTATTTCTGTTCATTAAAAAGAAAGCCTGCAAAACCTGATTAAATGCACTTCTCATCTAAAGCAAGAGCTTTTGATTAAAATGCAATTCTTATTAACTAGCTGCGCTTTTCATTGCATTGTGTCTATCAAGCATTAATTACAAAATGTCAGAAAAACTGATTGATTAGCTCAAAGGCTAAGCTTATTCATTTATCTCTGAGACGACTTCTCGTGCAGTATTTAACTGATGGCCGATAAATCCAGTGTCCACATACAAGCAATGCAACTTACAACGTGTGATTTTAGAGTAGATGGCGTGAGAGGATTTGATATAGTGACGACAGGAAATATACACAGCTGGCCGACAGTGTGGTGTTCAGTATTAAAACGTGATTATGAAAACAAAGTGTGAGGAAAATAGCCTTGAGAAATCTCCGTGCTGTTGGTTCTTGGCATCTCAGAGTCAAATAATGACCGGGGCTCCTCTTCCTAACACGTGCACTCAGAGCAAGTTGCACATAATGAGGCTCCGACCGTTAGCTAACAGCAGTGTGCAGTTATTTCGTAATGGATCTCTTCCGAGAACAGGTTATGGCAGGTGTCGTGCCAAGGTAGTTATCCCCGACAGAATTTGTTTCCAATGCGTCGGGAGCGCGCACTGGACAGGGAGCGCGGATCCAGTTGACTCCTCTACCATTCCAACCAAGCAGGCGTGGAAACTGATATGCTTTAGTGAAAAAGTGAAAGATGAGTGTCGTTACATAACCGTTCAGTTTGTAGCTTGCAGCAGAAAACGTTACATTCAGTGTTCTTACGTGGTGTCGGAATTGATTATTCATCAACCCGAGAACTTGTTGCCTAATTACAGGATAATCGCAACTGTGTAAACTTAGTCTGATTGTTGGACATCGATGGAAGTTATGTCTGCTGGAACCAAAACTACACCTTTCTGAGTACATCACTGAACACAACCGTTTTAGTCTTGTAAAACACAACCTAACTAAGCTTTAGAGGGAGGAAAAATAACCCATTGATTGTGAAATAACTTTGCCATAGATCAAGTTGTTGAGTTTTCTTCCAGCCTATCTGAGTGATAACAGATTTTTTTAATACATTACTGTTTACAGTCCCACTGAACTTAGAGCAGGGGATGTCAAACATAGTCAGAATCGATCGGCAAAGACTGCAATCCGGCCTGCTGAATGGGTTTACAAAATATTAAAGAAGGTACCATATAAATATTGGAAACTTAACTTTAAAAAAAAAAACTTTACAGTTTTCACTGCTGATAAAGACCTACCCTACAGCCATTCATTATGCACCAATGTTCAGTTCAGTAATAGATAAACAATTAGATGACAGAAAAATTGCTATATTTCACTGTCTACTATAGAAACGTCCGTTTTATGAATATGGGACAGTCAGTGAGCTACTGGAACCTTTTCTGTAATTTTACACATGTATCATATAGAGAAACTGAGATGTGCTGCCAAAATTGTAATTGTAAATTGTAAAAATTTCATTATTTCATAATCTCAGGGATTAAATGTGGAAAGTGTAGTTTCACTCTTTGGGCCCACTTAAGATCAAATATCCAAAAGGCTGATTCTGTTCATCTGAACGTAGTGTTTTCAGTGGGAGGAACGCTTCGGCACTCATCCAAGTGACTTCTTCAGTCTCAGCTGACTGCAGGTTTTCACAACCTTATAAACAGTACATTTGCACAACGACTGAAACTAGGCCACTGATCAATGGTCTTTGATCAATGGTTGTTGATCAGTGGTCATGACAATTTGCACGTCAATGATCAAGTTGTGCACAACCATTACAAGTAAACTTTTTAACTTCTTTCCACAGGCTAATTTCCTTATAGATTTACAGTATTTACGTTCACAGTGCTACCCACTCAAAATTAAGTCAGTCTGATTTTGGATTTGAAAATAATAGCCCTGTGAATTCACCTATATGTGAATATTTTTTGACTCAGTTCAGAATCCTATTATAAGGACACAAAACCCAGATCTTATAATATAGCCCTACTTATCAGGCAACATTTTGAATACTAAAAATTTAGTTTGCAAGAATTATTTACCCACTTTGATGTATTTACAATACAGTACTGGACCACAAAGTCAGCCTAACCTTCAGTCAGTCGGCCAGTCATTCAGTAGCTCAGTCTGTCGGTCACTCAGTGGTTCAGTCAGCCCATTATGTTTCAGAAAGAGGAAATGTTGGCTCCGTTTCCTAGGAAGAAGGTCCTTTTTGCCTCCATGAGCTTGTTCCCAGTTTTGGCACATTTTCTCACAGTGTGCCTCTTCTCTGATGTCCTGTATTGAACGTGTGTGAATACCTACTATTTCAGCAAGGAAAGGCTATTGTAGGTTCGATCTTTTAGAGCCTATTAAAATTATGCTTTTTGAAGTGAGGCACTTGGCCCACAGAGAAACTGTGAAAAGGGGAGGTAAACTGTGATCTGGCTGCAAGGCCACTCCACTTTTGTTGAACTGAGTCTTCATTCCCACCAAGTAGCTTCCGAAAACAAGAGCTCTATTTTTTACCTCGGCCACAATTTGGCTCTGCCGCTGAGATTTTGGCTCCTAAAGTGGTTCTAACCTCCATCCCTATGTACACATCACATACAAAGTCACTTTTGTGCTCCACCTCTGCCCTTTATCAGCAGGAGCGAATTCCTGAAGATGGCTTCACACAAGGCTTTGTGATAAATGAACCTTCTATCCCCCGTGCTGTTTTCAGAAGTAAACATAGAAAACATGGAGAAAGTACTCCTGTTAAACTAGGTCACACTACATGTAACTTGTGTTTGTGTGGATGTTTGGGGTGAAAAAAGAATTGGTACATTTTTGTAATCGGATTAGTGTGAGCGTGTTTCCTGCAGAAGGATGCAGGACTGCAGCAGTGACCATAATGTGTTCCAGAGAGAGGAAAAAGGGGTAACAGACGGACTGTGAGAAGCCTGTTAATGCAACCTGACAGGAGTGAGCACAGTCAGTGAGCTGTCTGTTTCCTCCATAGAGAGAAATTCTTTCAGTAGTGCTGGCCCCAAAACAGGGTTTGGCAGAGGTCCTGACCAACTTCTAATGTGGTCACATAACCTCAAGTAATTGCTGACCTCATTCAACGCACAAAAAAGATGGCATACATTTTGGCTTTTGTAAATACAATAATAGATGGCACATCATATAAATGTTCACCAAGAACTACCCAAGGTCCTGAAATTGCTTAATCTCCTGTTGAGGTTGTTGGTGCATTATCCTGAATGCAAACATTTTCACGGATAAAAATGCAGAAACAAATGTCAGTCAGAATTGTTGCAGCTGCGTATCATCACAAATGTATGGAAACACTTTTTATGAAGCAATCAAACGTGTTAATTTTATAGACAAAAAAGTTCAGTCTGTACGAACTGCTGTCATGATTGAATTGAAATGAGAGTGACTGGGACAAATAATGCATGACGTTTTTCAGCAATCTACCGTTAAGCTCTACTGAAATTGGACAAGCCATAAATGCCTTCTGAATGAAAGCTTTATTCTCTGCCTTTAAAACAAATCCTGACACTATGTTATGTTCAATTTCTTAGGTCAATCAAACGATATGGAAAACACGTCCAAGGTGGAAGCTTCTAATGGGCACAGCAGGCCGCTGGACATTGTACCCAGTACAGAGGAGAAGATGACAGAAAGGGGACAATGGGGCAACAAGGTTGAGTTTATTCTGTCCGTGGCAGGAGAAATTATTGGCCTTGGGAATGTCTGGCGTTTTCCTTACCTTTGTTATAAGAATGGAGGAGGTGAGTGTCGCCAATGAACGTTTTTTGCTCGTTACCTCGTTATCTTGAGATATCTTTAGTTTATTTTTGCATTTACATAGTCATACACTGCATCAGGGTCTGGTGGCAAGATTACAGCCACAAGACACTTCAGATTAGTAGATGTAGTAGACTTTATGCATCATTTCCTTTCCTTTGGAAAGAGTAGTCTACCTAGCATGCAAATTAAACTGATAAACTGCAAGTGCTTTGCTTGAAAGTTGGATTAATTATAATTTTTTATAATTACTATCGTATGCATTAGCGTTGAAAGAAAAAAAAATACATGAGCTAACGTGTGAAATTCCAAGACAATCAATAAAATAGTGAATAAGTAGGCCAGGCTTGTTAAATCCTTTAAAAATATGAAGAATGAGCCAACTCATGCTTAACTTCTAGCAAAATAACTTTGGAGCAGGATGTTTTACTAGAAAATTTTTTGCAACCTCACCTTGCAGTATGTGTACAATAACTTCAAGATGCAGCAGTCCTAACTGCACCACATTGCTCGAGGACATGTTGAAAACAACTTAGTCAACTTTTCCTTCAATCTGTGTGTGTACAGGTGCCTTTTTTATACCATACCTCATCTTCTTGTTTGCTTGTGGGATCCCTGTCTTCTTCCTGGAGACAGCGTTGGGTCAGTACACCAGTGAGGGAGGCATTACCTGCTGGAGGAAAATCTGCCCTTTGTTTGAAGGTAATCAACTTGTGTTCCCAAGAAATCATTTTATGGATATTTTATGGTGTTAACAGTACCATACATGGATACATTTGACTAATTCACGTGTTAAATGTAAATGTGTCTGCAGCAGCTGCTTGTGAACTACAGAGTATTCCTAACAAAAATGTAGAACAACACTGAAAACAGTACAAAGTAAATGGATATAGGGGATTGCAAGTTGTGCAGGGTCGAGTGAAGGAAACAGTCATGTAACTGAAACTTTCTCCTTACTTGAACTGACAACTTTGGGTGGATCACATCAGACACAGCACAATTAGCTTCAGTGGAGCTTTAGTGTTTACAGGCTGCTGTTAACAAGTGATAAAAACAGATTCAGTACATCTCCAGCTGTGCTTCGACTAGTACATGTCACAAGAATGTGACAATATTAAAGTACGCCTCTGTGGAACTACACTAAACAATACATTTGCACAGTTACCTGACTGTATGTTGGTTCAGCGACAGGTACTGCGGAAAAATAATGACCTAACTGGCCTGACCAATCAAGTCAAAGGATTGGTAATAGTGGTATTTTATTGCTTATCACCAAAAGTGTGTTTTCTGTTTCAGGCCTGGGTTATGGCAGCCAGGTAATTGTTGCTCTGCTGAACATCTACTACATTATTGTGTTAGCCTGGGCCATCTTCTTTCTGTTCCACTCCTTCACCTGGGATCTGCCCTGGGCATCCTGCAACAATAGCTGGAACACAAGTAAGACAAAGATTTTGTATCTCTGTTTATCATATAAACTTAAGAAAATTCTTATTGGTGTGTATGACTTTGCTGTCCACATAGGGTAAATTTCTTTAATGGCCATATTCTAACACAATACATAAATACAATATTCAAGTATCTTACACTGTCACTATGAACAATAATGGAAGAGCATCTTTTTATTCTCAATAGACAAAAGCAGCAAATGTGACCTACACACAGTGTCATCCATGTTGGGCAGTTTGGATTGGTTGAAAAGCCCTCTCTGTAGGCTGTCTATAGATAAATACATATATAAATGAACACAATTGTGATACAATAAACTGAGAAAAAGGGATGCTGATCATTTTTATGTTGGTTAAGATCATAGAAACCAGCAAATTATAATACCTCATGGAATTTCTGTGATTGGTCATTTCTGTCATACAATTTTTTGTATTCAAGTGTAGACAACCTGTCACAATATGTGACATTTCAGAACAGTTAATATCCATGTAAACCACAGGAGGAGTGGAAGGGGCAGACCCCTTGTTCTTCTTGTCACTGACAGTTCTTTGGCATCTGTATCTGTATGTTTGGAGTCACTGCCAACTGAATTACGATGTTTAAGAATTTTAGCATGTGAAGTGCCGAAAATTTTTGCCGGTGCTGCACATACTATTGGTGTAATCTTTAATCAAGGATACCTAGGTCAGCATCTCTAAAGGTCTCTAAAGACTACTTTTAGGGATGCAGATAAAACGTCCTTTTGTGATTTTTTTTTCCATATTTTTGAATAAAGGGAGTGAATGCTGCAGGAAAACTGTTTCTGTCTGTCTCAGTGTCGGCACTTGTTTGTCTTGCCTGTGTGTAACTTGGAAACCTTGGAGAACGCTTGGATTTCTTCACAGGATTGAATGTCTTTTTGTCTGTCCTTCATTCAAGATTCCTGTATGCCATTGCAGAAGGGGAATAACTCCATCAATCACCATGAGAACACCACCTCTCCTGTCATTGAGTTCTGGGAGTAAGTGTCCTTTTGTTTGACCATGTCCTCAAATGACCTTACATACCAGCAGATTTACTAAACAAAAAATTTCTTCTAGAGGTTTGGATTAAATTAGGTCAAACTACTTGTTCAAAGTTGTCTTATTTTTGTTTCTCTCCGCTTTTTAACTCTTAGCTTCTGGTTCCTAAGGGTTTGTATCAGTACATTAGGTATGATAATTCGTTTTTCTCCTGTGCGTATGTTTTCGATTTAGGCGCAGAGTACTGAGAATATCTTCAGGTATTGACCACATTGGTTCTCTGAACTGGGATCTGGCTCTGTGTCTTGCCTTTGCATGGGTAATCTGTTACTTCTGTGTATGGAAGGGAGTGAAATCCACAGGCAAGGTAAAAAAAGAAAAATAATAATAATAAACCCTCCCGTGCTAAACATTCACAGTTAGAACAGCATCTGTGTTTTGTTATTGATGTGCACCATTAAATACCAATCTTCTGCCAGTCTTTTGTTGTTTGTAATAAATGAAAAACAAAGATTTGCGTTTAACCAAACTCATATAATGAAAATCTGCACTGCTTAATGCTACGAAAGATATTCTACTTTTTTTTCATATTTGAAATTTTTGCAGACTAAAGAAGTCACATTTTGAAAAAAAAGAGAGAAAATAACACGTTTAATTGAAATCAAAAAAATAGAATGGTAGGAATTGTTATAAAAAATCTTAGAATCACAAGAAAATGTTGTTTCCTTCCAGGTAGTTTACTTCACAGCTACTTTTCCGTATGTAATGCTCCTGGTTCTCCTGATCAGAGGAGTAACACTGCCAGGCGCCTCCATTGGAATCCACTTCTACCTTTACCCCGACATCAATCGACTGTCTGACCCCCAAGTAAGTTAAAAAAAACAATACACTTGTGCTGAGGTGGTGAACAGTGGTTCACCTTGTCAGAAAAACATATGTCCAGGCATGGAGATCAAATCTGGGAAACACAGCCTTTCATCTGTTCCACTAGACAAGTACTGACTGATCCATCAGCTAATTTGGCAAGACTGTGGCATCTGAGAGACAAGCTAATAAAATTTGGGTTAAGGAGAGAAACTTGATATAAACTGACTTAAAACCTGCTCACAATGCAGAGGTCCCCAGTCAAAGTCCAGCATCCTAAGAATCTATGAAAAATAATAAGAAGTAGGGTGAGGGTTAGTGAGTGTCAGAGCCACAATGCAGGATTAAACAACAGAGTATCTGTGAATATATTAAGAAGATGCCCCACCCTCCGCCCCCGCTAAGATGTTGTTCTCCAAGAATGCCTCAGGCAGCTGAAGACAGACAGTGACTGTAACAGGAAGAGGAATAAACAAAGTGCCTGACATCAAGAAATCCCACCAATTGCCAAAAAAGACCAGCCTAAAGGGCAGCGTAGAAGCTCTGATTACGGCAGCACAGCACCAGGCCTTAAGCATCAGATCCAAAGAGGTAGGAGTCTGCCATAGACAACAAGACCCAAGTTGCAGACTGTGTAAAGATGTGGCGAAGGCTATCCAACATATAACAGCAGGATGCAATATGATCCAGTGTATTCCAGCTACTGCATAAGTAATTGGTATAGTGTACAGGAACACCTGTGCTGCATATAGACCAGAAGTCGTCCCCAAGTCCTGATGGGAAACACTACCAAAGGTGGTTGGGAACAACAGGGATAAAAGGTCCTGTGAGACTTTGAGTTCCAGCTGCTGGCAACCAAGCATATATAGAGATGGTTAACAAGAAGCATAAAATGTAGTTGTGATAGACATGACAATTACAGCATACAGCAACATCAGAAAGAAGAAACACGAGAAAATAGAGAAGTACCAGAGCCTGAAGGAACAACTGGAACAGATATGGAATATAAGGCCAAAGCATTTCCAGTAGTTACGGGAACATTAAGAGCTGTAACCCCAAAACTGGAAGAACAGCTTCAACAGATTCCAGGCTCAACATCAGAGAGTCCTAGGAAGAGCTAAGATATTGTGCAGAACCTTCAACTCCCAGACCTTTCGTAGAGGGTTGGCCTGATCATGTACAGTGGGGCAAAAAAGTATTTAGTCAGCCACCGATTGTGCAAGTTCCCCCACCTAAAATGATGACAGAGGTCAGTAATTTGCACCAGAGGTACACTTCAACTGTGAGAGACAGAATGTGAAAAAAAATCCATGAATCCACATGGTAGGATTTGTAAAGAATTTATTCGTAAATCAGGGTGGAAAATAAGTATTTGGTCAATAACAAAAATACAACTCAATACTTTGTAACATAACCTTTGTTGGCAATAACAGAGGTCAAACGTTTACTATAGGTCTTTACCAGGTTTGCACACACAGTAGCTGGTATTTTGGCCCATTCCTCCATGCAGATCTTCTCGAGAGCAGTGATGTTTTGGGGCTGTCGCCGAGCAACACGGACTTTCAACTCCCGCCACAGATTTTCTATGGGGTTGAGGTCTGGAGACTGGCTAGGCCACTCCAGGACTTTCAAATGCTTCTTACGGAGCCACTCCTTTGTTGCCCGGGCGGTGTGTTTTGGATCATTGTCATGTTGGAAGACCCAGCCTCGTTTCATCTTCAAAGTTCTCACTGATGGAAGGAGGTTTTGGCTCAAAATCTCACGATACATGGCCCCATTCATTCTGTCCTTAACACGGATCAGTCGTCCTGTCCCCTTGGCAGAAAAACAGCCCCATAGCATGATGTTTCCACCCCCATGCTTCACAGTAGGTATGGTGTTCTTGGGATGCAACTCAGTATTCTTCTTCCTCCAAACACGACGAGTTGAGTTTATACCAAAAAGTTCTACTTTGGTTTCATCTGACCACATGACATTCTCCCAATCCTCTGCTGTATCATCCATGTGCTCTCTGGCAAACTTCAGACGGGCCTGGACATGCACTGGCTTCAGCAGCGGAACACGTCTGGCACTGCGGGATTTGATTCCCTGCCGTTGTAGTGTGTTACTGATGGTGACCTTTGTTACTTTGGTCCCAGCTCTCTGCAGGTCATTCACCAGGTCCCCCCGTGTGGTTCTGGGATCTTTGCTCACCGTTCTCATGATCATTTTGACCCCACGGGATGAGATCTTGCGTGGAGCCCCAGATCGAGGGAGATTATCAGTGGTCTTGTATGTCTTCCATTTTCTGATGATTGCTCCCACAGTTGATTTTTTCACACCAAGCTGCTTGCCTATTGTAGATTCACTCTTCCCAGTCTGGTGCAGGTCTACAATACTTTTCCTGGTGTCCTTCGAAAGCTCTTTGGTCTTGGCCATGGCGGAGTTTGGAGTCTGACTGTTTGAGGCTGTGGACAGGTGTCTTTTATACAGATGATGAGTTCAAACAGGTGCCATTCATACAGGTAACGAGTGGGGGACAGAAAAGCTTCTTACAGAAGACGTTACAAGGTCTGTGAGAGCCAGAGATTTTCCTTGTTTGAGGTGACCAAATACTTATTTTCCACCCTATTTACGAATAAATTCTTTACAAATCCTACCATGTGGATTCATGGATTTTTTTTCACATTCTGTCTCTCACAGTTGAAGTGTACCTCTGGTGCAAATTACTGACCTCTGTCATCATTTTAGTGGGGGAACTTGCACAATCGGTGGCTGACTAAATACTTTTTTGCCCCACTGTACTTAATGGTTCACTGTGAGACTGGCAGCTTTTAACACCACAAATTTCTAAACATATGTATTGAATCATCTTTAACGTTTTTGTTGTATTGTACATTTGTAATTTCTTGGAAAGTCACCACTGTTTACGAGAAATTGTCAGCATGACTGTTTGATCCATCCCATAGGCAAAGATGTGATTTCAGGTTCAGATAGATTTTCACTGCTTTGCCTTTTTGCTCTTAAGAAAAGCTTTTCAGATTTGTCAAAAGCAAACACCGGATACAGCACTTAAGATTTTGAATTGAGTGCACTGTTACTTTGTGTTGTTCACTTTTATGGCCTCATAAAGTCACTAGCCACATTGGGGTGGTTGCTCAAAAAAAGCAAAAAGGAACATCACAGCAAGCTCAGTATCGAGCAACACAATTAAAACAATAAAGCTTTGAAGGCTGTTACTGAATGGGCAAATTTGCATTCTATGTTTAGAATTTGACTTTATGTACTCATCCATCCACCTAAAGCTAACACAGTTGCTCCACCCATCATCCTGTCTGTCTGAAAAAAAGAGATAGAAAATATGTTTCTCTTGGTATTGAGACATTACCAAATTGAGAAAAGTTTCCCTTTTTAGCTTCACGCAGAAGACTGACACACCTAAGGACTAGGTGGTTTATGTAGGTTTATGTAGGTTTATGACAGGGGTGGGCAATTCCAGGCCTCGAGGGCCAGTGTCCTGCAGGTTTTAATCTCACCTTGGGTCAACACACCTGAATCACATGATTAGTTCGTTACCAGGCCTCTGGAGAACTTCAGGACATGTTGAGGAGCTAATTTAGCCATTTAAATCAGCTGTGTTGGTCCAAGGACACATCTAAAACCTGCAGGGACACCAGCCCTCGAGGCCTGGAGTTGCCCACCCCTGGTTTATGATGAGGGACTGAATCCTGTCTCATTTTTGTGGCTTTAAACTAACTAAACAACTGGTTGCTTTAAACCGTTTTAACAATCACATGAGAGTGGGTTGGGAATATGGGTGGTAACAAGGACACTTGCAGTTTCCTTTGTGCTTGCTTTTGTTTGAATTCCAAACACTCGCCCCTCCCCTCCTTCATTGTCCTTTACAGAATGAACACAAGCCACGTGTATGCAGTCCTAGACAAGGCTGAGTGTAAAGCGTTTAAGAGTTCAAAATATCTGCCTTTGGTTGTAATGATGTGTCCAGAGTTACTGTCAGTCAGATCTTCAGTCCCGGCTGCCAGCTACCTTGAAAAATGCCTCAGTGCAGTGGGAGCATTTTACCAGAAAAGCAAGAAGAAAGAGAAATCTCATTTACATGTTGAAGTGTGAGTGAGTGTTCAGAGAGTGCTCTGCTTTGTGCCTTAGATGTGGAAATGGCTTTACTAGAAAGCTCATGTCAGGGTTGTGGGGTGAGAAGAGATTTCAGAGATAGTAGCAGTACTTTTCTAGACTTTTTTCAAAAATGAAAAGGGACATGGGAGGTTTTGAAGACTGAGTTCACTATTTGCATTTTTGGGTGTGGTGCTGCCGTTGTGCAAAACAATCTTATCTTACCCTGATCACACAGTGATCTGGTGGGGCTGTATCTGGCCTTTTGTCCAGTGTCAACTGCTCCTGCAAACTGGATAAGAGGGTAAAGAGAATTTTATGGGTGGGTGTTAAAGGTTTCTTTTAATTCGAAGCAGAAGAAAGAAACAAAATAACAGCGAATGTAGTTCTTGCTTAATGTTATGGATTGAAGTCTGTTTCCAAACATTCAAACTGGACTGAGCCTTTCAGGAACACAGAAATATGCAAACCAAAATAATGTGTAAACTTGTCTGTATTTTCTTTGGTTGTCAAGGACATCTGATTATTCTGTTGGAAATATATTCTCTTAAGGTCATCCCATTTTTTTCATACAGGGTAGGTTTGGTTAGATTGGGTTTTTTCCTTAATAAATTAAATCATCATTTGAAAACTGCGCTTTGTAATATTAAACTGTATTTGATCGTCTGAAACATGAAAATATGACAAATAGTCAAATCAAAAACAAGAAAGAAATGATGAAGGGGAAAATATTTTTCACAACACCGTAGAAAGCTGATAAACATTCGTTTTTTCTTTTTCTGTCTGAGTTTATCCTTATTTTTTTTTTTAAACAGTCTTTAAAAATGTATTTCTTTCCTCATCTGGTTTCATTTCTGTTCAAAGGTATGGATGGATGCTGGAACTCAGATCTTTTTCTCATTTGCCATCTGTCTTGGCTGCCTCACTGCCCTAGGAAGCTACAACAAATATAACAACAACTGCTACAGGTAATGACTCTCTCTCTCTCTCTTTCAGCTTTACACTCATATATATATATGTGAGCATATCAAGTAATTCTGTTCCATGTAATGTCAGTAATATTTTCAACAATTTATTTTCATTGACTATATTCTTGTTGTGCTGTTTGCAGGGATTGTGTGGCCCTCTGTTTCCTTAACAGTGGTACCAGTTTTGTTGCGGGCTTTGCCATCTTCTCCATCCTGGGCTTCATGTCCAACGAGCAAAATGTGCCCATCTCAGAAGTGGCTGAATCTGGTTTGTAGTTCTCATATTGTATAGGTAGGTAG
>NW_024582465.1:1434659-1487108 GCF_018398535.1 Haplochromis burtoni
TAGATAGATAGATAGATAGATAGATAGATAGATAGATAGATAGATAGATAGATAGATAGATAGATAGATAGATAGATAGATAGATAGATAGATAGGTTTGTACATCAAGGTCCATGCCAGGGGTTGAGAAACCAGTAAATACTGATGTGGGTAGTGGAACAAAGCTAATATGGACAAGGACTTGCAATGTGGAATTGATGTAAAGCTACTAATCCAACTGAGAGAGGTCATATGCAATACATGGGAGTGCAATAGCGTTTGTAGCAGTTGAAGACAGCTACTATTGAAAGTGAAGATCCAGAGCCTATAGCACAGTGGGAGGTGTATTGAGCACTATTGACATAATTCATTTCAATTCTGGAATGATAAGCTAGCCACATAAGGAGATATGCATCAGATGCCTCTGATGTCAAGACACAAAAACTGCTCACAATACACTGAGGTCTCCAAAATCCTGAGGCACTATGAACAATGAATAGAGGAAGGGGTGAGGATTAGTGAGTGTCAGAGTCACAGTGCAGGATGAAGATAAGTGCCCCAGCCCCTGTTGAGATCTGAGGCAGCTGAAGACAGACAGTGATTGGAACAGGAAGAGGAACCGTCATGGACCACCAAGCCCCAACTTGGCCTGTACCTCTGACAGATACCATCAGATCCATAGAGGCAGGAGTCCACCATAGACAACAGGACCCAAGTTGCAGACCGTACAAAGGTGTCGTGAAGACTATCCAACATATAATAGCAGGATGTAAGATGCAAGTTGATGCAGTATATCCCAGCTGGGATAGTGTACAGGGACATCTGTGCACAATATAGACTAGATGTCCCCAAGTCCCAATAGGAGACACTACCAAGGAGAAAAGGTCCTGTGTTGCAGCCTTTGAGTTCCAGCTGCTGGCAACCAACCAGATGTAGTGGTAATCAACAGGCACAACATCAAAGGGTCTCCGTCCAGAAGAGCAAAGTCCTAGGAAAAGCTTAGATACTGTGCAGAACCTCCAACTCCCAGGCGGTTTGTAGAGGGCCCGAGTTTGAGGAACACACAGAGCTTTCATGTATCTATATAGATGTATATATAAAGATACGGTGTATTGATCAGTACTGCAGGATGTTTATTGGGTGTGAATCAATGCATGGCAGAATACAATTTTCTAAAGTGCAGACAGTTGAACTGAACATGTCAGTATTATATCAAAATATGTGCTTGATTGAAAAGAAAAACACAAATTCTAACTTCAGTGGGATTTCTGTGTACAACAGGTCCAGGTTTAGCCTTCATTGCCTATCCTCGAGCTGTGACCATGATGCCTTTTTCCCCTCTGTGGGCCTGCTTCTTCTTCATTATGATTGTATTTCTAGGACTGGACAGCCAGGTGAGGCCAGCATGTAGCAAAATAACCCACACAAGAACACATACAAAAAGAAAATTCAAATAATAGTCATATGAACACAATCCCAACTAGTAGCCTTTGTACAGCTCTGCTATTTTTCCTCAATTGCTCAGTACCTTTTTATTAACAGCTGGTCTGTGCACATGCATACACAAATGCAGTACACAACATCAAAAAGTACGCACATCTCATAACTTTGGCTTTTTTCCTGATTAGTTTGTATGTGTGGAGAGCCTGGTCACAGCCGTGGTGGATATGTATCCTTCCGTCTTCCGCCGTAAAAACCGCAGGGAACTCTTCATCCTGGCAGTAGCAATAGTATCCTTCTTCCTGGGCCTCATCATGCTGACAGAGGTTAGTTTGTGCAATTCTTTCAGTTTTAATACATACATAATAAGCATTTTATCACATTTGATTCAATAACTTTGATTTCAAAGTGATACTGAGCATAAATGCTACCAATCCATGGCCTTGTGAATTTAAGTGAAGTACTTACTGGGGCATTTTGTTTGAGGTTTTTTTTTTATGATTTTTTCCTAAGTCAGACTGTCGCCAAGCAGTCTGCCAAACTCATTTAAAGTGCCTGAGTTCACCTACTGTAGCTTCTCTTTAGCAACCTATTAAAATTCCTTCATATCCAGTCACTTGGCACAAATCATGCTGTGACACAGCCAACTGTGAATAACTTTTGTTGTTGGCAAATTGTTTCCACTTTAGTAAAATCCAAGCACATAATGGATAAATGACCTGAAAGCAATATTTTTGCGTCATGCAGGTTGTGTTTCATTTGTTTTATCTTACACTTGTGAACTCATGTCTGTCTGTCTGTCTGTCTCTACCCACAGGGAGGCATGTATGTCTTCCAACTCTTTGACTACTATGCAGCCAGTGGGATGTGCCTGCTCTTCGTAGCCATTTTTCAGACAGTTTGCATCGGTTGGGTTTATGGTGAGTTTGTTATTTAAGACTGTTGGAACTTAAAAATGCTCAGTGCTTAATTTGCTAATAGAGACCATCCATAAAATGAAAGGTGCAGATTGATGGTTTGAGTTCAAAGGAATTAAAGAAATGATCATTACTAGTTGAAAATAACTGCAACTTGTTTTATTAAAATAATAGTGTGCTGGGGTTTTTAAGCTCTCTACTGGTCAGGGTAAAATCTTGACACTGATCCAACTTTCCTCTGACCACAGGGGCAGATCGCTTCTATGATAACATTGAGGATATGATTGGTTATCGCCCCGGCCCTGCCATTAAATACTGCTGGCTTTTCTTCACTCCTGCAACATGCTTTGTGAGTTTTGCTTTATTAACAGTTCTCTTCTGAAAGTAGAGCAACCTCTGCTGGTCAAAATTAGAAATACATGTCAATAAAACTGAGCTAATATCTTAAGATGATACCAAAATTATACAGTCAAAGTATTCACTGGTGTATTAAATGTCAGTTATTTATCAGTGTTATCATACTTTCACACAGGGAACCTTTGCCTTTGCCTTAATCAAGTACTCACCTTTGAAGTACAACAATGATTATGTGTACCCGTTGTGGGCGGATGGGATCGGCTGGATCCTGGCTCTGTCCTCCATGCTTTGCATACCCCTTTGTATGGCATTCAAACTGTACAATACCCCAGGAACACTGAGAGAAGTAAGTCCGAAACTGTTTGGATTTTTCTGTGCATATGAAAAAACTGGCACCTTAAAGATTGAACCACAGAAACAAAAACAGTCAGATTCGTCATAATTCAGTATTTTTGAATGAACAATAGTTCAATTTGTTTGCTTCTTTGTTACAGAAGTATGTATACATATCTCAAGAGCATTTCCTTTTTGCTTTACTTTGAAAAAGTTCTGGATCATCCGTTCACTATTTCTATTGTCTGAAATTGGCACCTGCCATAGAATTCATCACAATATTTGAATATATTTATTTATATACACCGTTATCTTAAGTGAATAAAGGGAACTTCTATCTTCTGTTGGTTAAGGTATTCACCAAATAAGAATATTGTTCCAGGCAGGAAAACATCGTAACTTACCATGCCCCCACCTTCCCAAAACCATGTCCCAAATGCAGACACAAGCAAGCAGGTAAATGAGCAAGAGTACCTTTTAATGAGTTTACAGATAAATGACAACTAGTCCTGCAAGGCAGAGATGAAACGAATCCATCGCAAATCCCACTGAGATCATTCCAGCAGGCAACAAGATGAATCCAAAGAGGTGGTAATACGGAAAATCCAAATAACTGGGTGAAATGAAATGATGGCACAGAGAGAGAGGGAGAGAAACAAGACACACAGAGTTCAAGTTTCAAAATCATAATGAATGTCTTTAAGTTAAAAAAAGGTTTATTAGAAATTGAAGAACAATCGATCAGTTTGTCAGACATCATATCACTGACATGCTTTGTTTTTTTAATCAATTTTCTGTTCACAGCGTTTTGTTCTTCTAAGCACTCCTTCCACTGAGTTACCAAAGACAAAGCAGGAGCAGGAGGCACTCCATGCCATCTTTGCAGCAGACGGTGAAAGCCTCCATCAGAAAGCACCTCCCTCTCGAGATGGCTACGTCCCTGTTGGTGAAAAGGAGTCTCATTGCTAGAAGTTTGAGGATTGGAATCGGAGTCTATTTAGAGGTCAGTTGTCACTGTGAGGCTCTCAGTGACTGGCCCCATCATTGTTCTCTCTGTATTACCTCACAAGATAAGCTGGTGAAAACAGACATGTATGCAGACTTTTACAGTCTGCTCACCTGCTATTGGCTGCTGGAACTTTCTTCTTTGCATGTTGTCTTCAGTACACAGTGTTGTGCAAATAGCCTGAGCTGCCCTTCATTTCTTTATATTTTGCTAGCAAAATGTGAAATGGGTGCAGTGATCTACTGAAACATGCAACCATACATGGTAATAGAGCATGTGAGGCAAAAAGTAACCTTTGGGAATAGTTCTCCAGGCTTCCAGAAGGATATTTAGATGTTCTTTGGCTGTTGGCTATCTTTTGTTCCATTCTCTGTTAAGATGATCCCACACTGCCTCAGTAATGTTGCCTATGTGGAGGCCAACCCTTGACTATTAGTGTTCCACTGTGTGTTTTTCTGTCCAGGTACATTTTTACTGTATTGACAGTGTGTTTGGGATTACTACTAATCAGAAATGTTCAAGATTGTATTACATGGTGGGTGAAAATTTGATAGTACTTTTTTGCTTTCATAATTCCATCATTTTTGACAAGATTCCCAGTACCAATGGTTGAAATGCAGACCCATACCATGCTCCTTCTTTTTTGGCCACTTGTTCTGTTTCCTCAAATTTTTTAAGTACAAATTGCACACCATTCTAAGCTATGCTAGGTTTCCACGTAATAGGTTTTTAGGAATCACCTTGTTGGTGCAAAAATACTCTTTCTATGACAATACTGTTTTTGCAACAGGCAGCTAGTAAAGTGCCTAAAGATACAATTCAAAGTGAATTTTTCGCTAAGTTGTCTGTTGTGTGTAGACACAACACCGGTTAATACCTGGAGTTGGGCAACTTAGGTTTTTGCAAATAATTCACAGGTCAGTGTTAAACAGGTCATATATTAAAAAAAAAACATTCCTTCAAAAATAGTCAGGTCTAAGAATTGGGATGAATGAATGAAAAAGCAAACCATCTTCAGAAAGCCTGGAGATCAACCGCTAAAAAAATCAACAGTATAAAGAAACGATGGGGTGACTCAAGACTTTTGCACAGTACTGTACCATATGATGGCAACAGCAACATTACGCAAAGATTTACTTCCGTTATTTGAAAGTGGGTTGACATCTCATTTGCCTGTGGCAGAGTAACGTGACAATGTAAACACTGTTGTTACACAGTGGCAAAGAATTTACATTTGACTGTCTGCTTTCTAAGGAAGCATTTTCTTCTGTTGTGGACATCTCTAATGTTCAGTGAATCTCATTCTGGCTGCTTCATTAAATTTAACAGCCGCCTGCTGCAGACTGAGTGCAGGAAAGTGTCACATGATCGCACAGCTCACAAACCCCTCTGGGCTTAAATTAATCTGCTTAATGTATACAGAGGAGAACCACATTGTTTATCCACCAACAGTTGAGGTGTTCTCTCAGGATTGGTAAAAAAAAAAGTCACAAAAAACATTACTACACAAGGTGTTTTAGTAACCAATGCTTCAGGATACAAAGACTGGTTACATTTCTACAAATCAACCCACTTAAACTCTGTTTGTTTATTTTTATCTTAACACTGTTTGTACCATTTTAAAGGCTTCTCTGTATAATTTTGGTCTGCTTTGGGCACTGCAGATTTGTATTGATGTTTTATATTAAATGTTTATGTTAAATGTTCAGATTCTTGACATGGATTTAATTTAGTCTTGTTTTAATGTGCCTTATGTCTAATTCTGGGAATGTATGAAATAAAGTTAAAAGGTACCCAAAGCAAAGGGACAGTTGATCCACTTAGATTATATCAGAAGTGAGTTCCAATGCAGGAGATTCATTCCAAAAAAGAAGAAGAAGAAGAAGCTTGTTATCTCTTTCTGCTGTATCGCATTGAACTTCAGCCTGTGTTTCTTTTTCTTTACATGTTGAAATGAATATATGATCACTGATTATGGAGCATGAACACTTTTTGTTATAAGATTTTATACACTAAAACACTTTTTTTAAAATGAATGAATACAAATACCTTCATTTGGAACATATATTTCTACTACATGTGTATATTTTGTGGGACATCTTCAGTGAATTTGTGTTGGCCTTGATTACAAATAAATGTTTTACATTTTAGCAATTGTGTATGTGATGCCTCATTTCCAGTTATGAACATTTATGTAGAATTTTACATTCAAATCACACAACCCAACCAGGACGTCTACGCTATAGGTAAAAAATAAATGCTGTATTTTATGTTTTGACTATTTAAAGTGTACTTAATCGTACTTAAAAAACATCATGAAGGTCAGTAAACACCCACAACATCACCTGTTCACACCTCTGCCCTCGGGCAAGCGCTACAGGAGTCTGACATCGAGGCCTAAAAGACTCAAACAGCTTCCGCCCACAGGCCATTAGTCTCCTGAATAAAACAATTTACACAGTCCCTCTCTTACCTCATCACAGCTATAGAATGCAACTGTATTATTATGTTGTATTTATTATTGTCTGCTATCACACTAATCAGTACAGATCTCTTTGCAAACTTGCACAAGAATAAACAAAAAGCCTCAGGTCTCTGACTCATTTCACTGTTTGCAGATTTATTACTTGTACTTTCTCTGTGAATTTCTTGGACATTTTTATAATAATAATAATAATGTATACTTTATTGATCCCTGTGGGGAAATTCCTCTCTGCAATTAGCCCATTCACTCAGTGGGCAGCCATTGGGCGCCTGGGGAGCAGAGTGTGGGGACGGTACCTTGCTCAGGTGTGCCTCAGGGTAGCCGTTCAGTGGATTCGAAACCCCGACCTTCCAGTCATGGGGCCACCACTCTACCTACTGAGCTATCCCTGCCCTTATTTACTCATTTTATTTATTTTTGCCTTATTAAATTTTTATAACTTTATGCTATTTGTCATATCAGAATGTCTCTGACTGCTGTGTGAAGTGAGTCTCAGTATAAACTGTATTTCTGTATTATTATTATTTACATATGACACATATGACACTACTTCTGTTTCTAAACATCACCCCTGACACCTGTCTATGCCCACTCCACCTTGCCTGCACTCTCTTCTTCACCTCTCTTGTGCACTGTGTGTTGCTTTGGAAGTCATTTAGCTCGCCTTCCTTCACTAAACCATGAACCCATCTATCGCTCCTACCACACACCTCACCAATGTCTCACTCCTCTCATGCAGTGCCACCCTCATATACTTATGCTCCTAACTGATCGTTGCCCCTCTTCTAAACCCAGATTTAACAATTCTTTCCCATATCATAATGGTGTGACTCATCAGCTTTATCTCAGCACTGCACATCACCCTTCTTTTTGAAAATTGCTTATCCTTTCCCCAGACATCCGCTCACTCTTCATCACTGTGTTAAACTATCTAGTCAAAACTCCACTGCCCTCTCTTCAGAACATATTCATACTTCTACAAGTTTGTCATCTGGACGCACTACCTTTGCACTCTTTGCCCACCTCATAGTTGCCCTCTCCTACCTTACTGAGCCTCTTCACTTCCTGATTCACAAACAGTCCTCTATCCTCCCCCTCATTTTCTTCATTAATCAACCCGTCAGTGTACTCCTTCCACCTTCTCAGCACACCCTCTTCATTTGTTTGTTCAGTATTTTTTTGTAGATTGTATTGTCATGATCCTTTTATTGTTTTATATTTACTACTTGTGAATAATCTTTCTCACTATAGAATGATGGACTATTTGGAAGTGGCCTCATAACCCTTCTCAGACTGGTGGGCACCGACAGTTGGTTGCCTGGGATAATTTTTGATGTTTTCCCTCTGTGGAATTATGGTAGCACACACCTGAATGCTCTGATGATCACATAATCAAATGCCTTTGATTGACATGACCTCTTAATTCCTCTGAAAGCCATTAAGGTGTGCTTAAATTTTCATGTAGACTGTGTTTCTGCATTTTTGGCTTAGTTTTTCATCAATAAATATTAATGACACCATGTGATATATCATATCATGTTTTGTTCATGTCAGGTGGTATTTAGCTAATTTTAAGGCTGGAGAGGTCGGATGATATTTTATTTTTAAATCTCCTGGTATGTGAACCTAGAAGTGAAAAAGGGCGCACTTTCTCTTTACCATGACTGTAGATGTCATATGCCGCTACACATCATCAGCATGAGAAATCGATGCATATATGTACAACGCCGGAGTGTTAGTCAGTATCAGCCATCATACCAGGTATTCCAGGCAGATGCATATGCACTCCCGGTTGTAGTTTCTTATCATTTTCTGTCTTATAGTACACATATAAAAATGTAGAGGTTTATGAATTTAGTTTTAGCCCTTGGCTCTTCAAAGTAGAAGACATTGTCTTACATCAGTATAAAGAATGACAGGCATTTAACAAACTCAAAAACAAAACATCAGAATCTCTTATACAAGGAAGTATTTATAGGCAGTGACCCTGAGGAGATGGTATGACTAACACAAAAACTTCCTCTGTCGTTTCTTCAAAGTGGTGAAAATCCTCAGAAATATTAGTGAATTGCTTAGGGTATTCTCTTCTAGTGTTTTGACAGAATTCGGCATGTGGTCCTGAAGTAAAATGTCACAATTTGACATTTAGTGTCAGAAGTGTGAGTTACTGGAAAAGGTGAGGTACAGGCTGGAGTGCAGCACCAAGCTATTTGGTGTCAATTACTTGGTGTAACACCAGGTAAATGTGTTCTATAGCTGTTTTGATACAGAAAACACTGAATTAATCTGGTTAATGATTGGTTTAACAGAACCAATATGTTCGAAAGTAATAATTCCACTCCAATTGTAAAAGGATTGTTACTGTGCTTCTGATAATATTGGGGTTGTTTTTCCATTCTTTTCTTGGCAGTTAAATGAGTCTAAGGTGTGAAACTTTGCACTCCGACCTCCCCAAAGACAAAATTGCATTCCTTAGCAAGGCAGCACTGAAAGCAGCCGGTGAAGGGATCCATGTGAGATGCAGAACAAAGACCAAAATTTACATATTTATTTTGGAAATAAAAAAATCTGAACCTGGATGAAAAGAAAATCAGAAACTTGGTGCAGCTTGGTGCAGTGGAAACTTACAAGCAGTTCTGGGTGACTGTAGACTGTAGATATATTTTTCTTTATTTTTCTTTTTATTTATCTTACAAACAATAGACACGGTGAAAAATGCTCACAATTCATTTTCATGCATTATATCTTGTGATAACAATTAACTGGAAGGCACATTTATGTTTAAAAAGTGCCATTCATGAACCGATAGCTTCTGTATTTAAGTAAATGCAGTGACTACATTGATGTCAAGACAAACTACTCACAAATGCTTGTCTATTTAATTGCTGAATTAATGCACAATCAAGTTAAACACTTTAGGTTATATTCAGTTAAATTGAACCTTAATTAGTCAGTTAAACGTATTTCTTAAAATAATAAAATTGTTGATATTGTCAATAATCGTTTTTTTTCTTGTTTTTGTAAGCACTGCAAAGACATTTCTAGACAGCCTCCTGCAGCCTCTTTCCGGGCCAATAGGTGGTGTATGTGGACAGGTAACCGAGCAGAAGCGCTGATACCGTGGTCCAGATCAGACTACTGTGTGCTTCGTGGCTATCTGTCTGTGCCGATCTCTTCCTGCAGAGGTCGCTGCAGTCACCTGCATACGCCACTGTTTACGGAAGTCCAAGTGACGTGTCAGTGTCCAGCGAAGCATTGTGGGAAAGAAAGTGGAGCTGACACGGCCGCTGATGGCAGACTGCTCAATTTAGCAGATATCTTCGACTAGTAAGCAGCCGTAAGAAGCAGAAATTTAGGGTAACGATGCGACTCCTTGAAGCTAATGTCAGCTGGCTGTGAGGAGGTCGGACTTATGCCGGTGTCATCGCTGCTCACCTGCGCACGGGCGCTCGAAGCACAGAAGTGGGATCCCGTATCAATGGACCGCAGCGTTTTTATTTCCTTTTCCGAGGGAGGCGAATAAAGTAGTGACGGATTATATCCCCCCACGGTGGATGGGTGGTGGGGGGGCGACCGCGCTCCCACATTCCTTTCAACGTTTAAAGTATTTCTGAGGTTTTCTATCGAAAGGCGCCGTCAAAGATGTCGACCAGCAGTCCCGAGGCGGTGAAGAAATTACTAGAGAACATGCAGACGGATCTGCGGTCTCTCTCCATGGAGTGCAAGAAGAAATTCCCCCCTGTCAAAGAGGTTAGCCTGCTAGTTAGCTTCACCGAGCCCCGATTTTTAGCAGTTTGCATCCGTTTGTGAAGCTCGTTTTATGTTTTTATTAGGGTTTACATTAAAAAATGTATGAGCTCGTTCTGTCACAGCAACCGTGGGGCCTTTGAGTTGTTCCCATACTGTACTTCTCATAAGTTGTATCAGCTGCTGGGCCTCCCCACGCTTAATATGTTTGGTGTAATGCGTTTAAACAGAAGCAGATTCACAAAAACACCGAGCTAAACTTTTTTACGTAGCTACACTTTAAGTATCTTTGTTAGATGTAACTTATGTCAAAGGCGTAAACACTGAAGTTAAATTTTCAGTGGCTATGAAAAGGCAAGTAAAAGTGAGAAAACGTGTATTTTGGGGATGGGGTGAACTAACTATTCAAGTCAAGCAATGTAAATGTACTTTATTTTATTTTGTATTATTTTATTTGATGCTAGCATCTTTGGGCAAGAGTGGTTGGGCCACTGTCACCCACCTTGCATAGGGTTCACACCAAAGTTATTATAGTTAAGTAAAACTAAATGTGAGAAAACATTTTAGTTAGCTAAACTAAAAATAAAAACTAGACCTTCTAGAACTAGAAGCGATTTGAATGGGAAAAACAAACTAAAATAAAATGTATTATAGATGAAATATACTTAGTTTTGTTATCTGTTAATTTGTTAAAATTTGCTATCACAAACTGCCTGATGAGACTTTTATGATCATGTTTTTTGAGGCTTTTGATGTCTACAAGACTGAGTCAGCATTCAAAAGGTTCTGTTTATATTTTAATATCTCTACAGATTTTTTTTAAAAATCTACAACTAACACTGAAATTAATAAAAACTAAAGTGAAACCAGTCAACCTGCTATGGAAACTCACTGAAACTTAAAAAGGAAAACTAACAATATAATAAAAAGTAATCAGAAAATACAAAACTGTATTAACTCAGACTCAGAGTCCATGCAGGTGTCTGGCTGCAGAAATCAAAGATACATGGGAAACACAGTCATTTTTAAAACCAGATGTGATATGAGCATGGATGCCACAGATATCATTTGACAGGGAGTGATTCTCGTGATATAAGCGAACAGGCCCTTAAAACCTTTATTCCAATTTATCTTTATTTTTTAAAGTAAAAAGTCTTTGTTTTTAAGGGCTTTGGTGATACTCGGCCTCTGTTGACCTTTCCTGTCTGCAGTCTGACACTGAGAGTTGGTTTCAACAGGCTTGTTAATTACTGACACAGCCAAGTGATTTCACACACACATTGTTGTTTGAATGACTTACTGTATTATTAAGGCCTTCACACTGGCTTTGTTGCGTGGCACTGTTTTGTTGGTGACATTTCTGATTACTCAATGACTGGAGCACAAACGATACAAGGCCGTGTACAAAAGAAGTACACTTGAACATTTCACTTAGAAATGTAAGCAAGTAGCATGATAAAATGTCAAGTTTAACTGTACAGCAGGCATATGCGGGGGCATAGACAACAATGTCGGCAACACTTGTAACTCATCAGTATTCATATTGGAACAACCGCTGGTAGTCGAGGCTGACGTCTTTATGTGAGGCTTTTGTGACCACAGCAGCACTCGTCAGCCAGCTCAGCAGAGCAATTCATATCACGCCATGGCAGCTTAGTTTGTTTCCCCTCAGGGTTCACCTTGGATAGAAGCAACATTCCCATGGAGAAAAAAAGGGGAAATAGCTCAGCAAGTGCTTCCATTTCCTTTGTGTTTTGCTCACTACAGATTTAGTCCATTGACTTCAGTGGTTGATGTTTCAAAATGAGTGGTATGGCCATCAAAAGACATGGCACGCGACTGATCTTACGTGTTGAACTGATTTCTGGCCCTTGCCTAAGGGGTCTTATGAAGTTGCTTCAAATATTGATTTTTCATCAGTGAGGTTTTCCCATCCTTATCAGGCTTTTTCCCCCCAAGGGATCAGAGTATTGAAGAGATCCCTTTTGATGTTCCTCCCAACCTGAGTTACCGCCCGCTCTGATCAATGGTGTTGTGATTGAAACAACGTTTTCCAATCGAAACTGTCATGGTTAAATTTGCGGCGATGTTGTCATGCAAGAAACAATCAGGGTACTGTGGTTGCTCTTTGAATTGATTTGTGCAGCTTTTTCATCGTGCTAATGTGGCCATTTTTTCCCCTCATCTTTAGCGTCTACGTTTTAGAGAACTGTTCTAGGGACTTCTAAGGGACTTATGTCTGTAGTTTAATTGTAAAACTAAAATCTCAAATGCTTGCAGGTTTACTACTGAAGAACAAAATGTGCTTTTTCCCCGACTGTCTTCATTCCATTTCCTCTCCTGTTTCTCAGTCCATCTCCCACAGTGACACTACATGCAAGAGAACGAATCACATTGTTTTGTTTTTTTTCTTCTCCCTCAATCACTCATAGCCTGTCTTACAAAAACAGCATGACACATGTAATGTAATAGAATAGAATAGCCTTTTATTCTACAACCAAATTATTATATACATTTTCAATTAAATAATGAATGAAATGGAAATAAGTATTTGATCACTTGAATTTTTGTGGCCACTTCCAAACAAATGAACAGTCTGTATTTTTTATGGTATATAATTTTAATGGAGAGAAACATTATATCAACCAAAGATTCTGACAAAATGCATTGTATAAAAGTTACAAATTAATTTCCATGTCATTGGGTGGGAAACAAAATTGATCTGCTACAATTCAGAAAGAATCTGGCCTAAGCCTACCCCTAACCCATTGATTGATTCATTAGATTACAGATACTTCTGACCTCAACTCATTATGTGTCTAAAGCATACCTGTCCACAAAATCAGTTTCTTCCAATCCAACCTTTCCACCACCATGTGTGACACCAAACAGGTGCCAAAAAATGCTGCACACAGCCACCAGCAAGAAGCTTGGTGAGAAGGTGAAAACTGTCAATGTGGTTATTTGGAAATGACCATCAGTCACCCTCTGTCTGAGGCAAGAGCTTGCTGCATGGTACAGGACTTCACCAAACTAAAGGGCTGATGGTTTGGGCCATATATCAACAGCTTCCTTTCCCTTAACTAGAAAACTGAAGATGGGTCTTGGATGAGTCTTTCTGCATGACAGTTACCCAAAACATATTACCAAGGCAACAAAGAAGAAGCAAATTACCATACCATACCACACCACCTTTATTTATAAAGCACTTTAACATAAAACCAGAGTTCACAAAGTGCTGTACATGCTAATAGCATAAGTAAAGAAAATTAAAATGAGATAAGATAAAATAAATAACTAAAAAACTAAAATAAATTGAAACATGTTAAATTAAGGTCATGAAGTGACCATAGTGACCAAGTCTCCAGACCTCATTCCTATGGAAAATCTGTGGAGTGAGCTGAAGCTTCAGTCGCCAAGTGACAGCCAAGAAACTTTAAAGGATTTAGAGTTTCTGTAAAGAGGAGTGGGCTAAATTCCCTCCTGAGATGTTTCAAACCTGGTGACCAACTACAAGAAATGTCTTCCCACTGTGCTTCCTCTCTCCCCTCTCTATGTCTCTCTCTCTCTCTCTCTCTCTCTCTCTCTCTCTCTCTCTCTCTCTCTTAAAATAAAATTACTATTAAAAATTAGAGAATGTTCATTATTTTGTAAGAGAGCAATCCTACAAGAGTGTCAACTAATTATTTCCAGCCAGCCTTGAAAATTTTCAAATGTATATCGTGATAGATATTTTTGGACATATCGCCCTGCTCTATATACTATACAGACACAACTCTCACTGTTACATTGAAAAAGGCCTTTCAGAAAGTTACTCAGTTTAGAGTCTCACAGTACAACATGTTTAAGGAAGTTAATCTGTCATGTTGCTTGTTATGTGTGACCAACAGCCAGAAATGCCATAAGAAAGGCATGGCAAGTTTATTTGTATAGCACAATTCAACAACAAGGTGATTCAAAGTGCTTTACAGAGACATTAAAAAACAAAAACAAATAAAAAGCATGATTTAAAATTGATTAAAAAAAAAAAACAAACAGTAGATAAAATCAGTAGTTAAAATGTAAGTTTTGAAATTTAAGCTTAAAAGTGTGGATTTGGTGTTTTATTCAAATGCAGCTGAGAACAGGTGAGTCTTCAACCTGGATTTAAATAAACTGAGTGTTTCAGCTGATCTGAGGCTTTCTGGGAGTTTGTTCCAGATATAAGGAGCATAAAAGCTGAATGCAGCTTCTCCGTGTCTGGTTCTGACTCTGGGAACTGATAAAAGACCGGATCCAGATGACCTGAGGGATCTGGAAGGTTCATACTGGGTCAGGAGGTCACTGATGTATTTTGGTCCTAAACCATTCAGAGCTTTATAGACCAGCATCAGAACTTTAAAGTCTATCCTCTGACGGACAGGCAGCCAGTGTAAAGACCTCAGAGCTGGACTGATGTGGTCCACTTTTTTGGTCTTAGTGAGGACTCGAGCAGCAGAGTTCTGAATGAGCTGTAGTTGTCTGACTGATTTTTTAGGTAGACCTGTAAAGATGCTGTTACAGTAGTCAAGCCTACTAAAGATGACTGCATGGACTAGTTGTAAGAAGAGTAAGAAGTACTAAATGACTTTTTTAGTTTTTCTGTTTGTGTACTCCCAGTCAAGTCCTGAGATTTCAAACTTAGCATCTCATTCTTTATGTAATGTCCTCGAATCCCACATGTGGTCATGTTTACACAGTGTTTTGCACATGATACTGATAATGGTCAAATAATAAAATACTGGTGGTTGGTATCAGATTAGCAGATAAATGATGTCTATTCTGAAAAGCAGTAACCTTTTGACTTTTTCCTTGTGTTGAGCACATTCAGAATTTTGTTTAGTGATGGCCTAAATAATCTGCTTTGAAAGCTGTTAAAGTGAACACATACCAAGTGTCTTTGAAGGTAGATACAAACTCAAAGAATTAATTCTCAGCCAGGGATTCTCTGCAGCGTGCTGCTTAATGTGACTGATAATGTATCTGTTCAGTGATACCAGAATAGTTGACTTTATGACATAGATAAGAGGGCAAGGTTTTTAACTGGTAAATTTTACTAGAGTAACACTGCAGTTACCTTTGAATAGACTTTCAGATACACCAATAAAAGAACTCATGTATTAACATAGACAGTTTCTGGTGTCTCTCTCTGTTGCAATGGCATCATCAAGCCAGTGGTATTATCCTCAACAGTGTGGAGGCTTTTTAATGCTGACAGTTTTCCAGAGACAAGTGGGGGGGATACTTTTTACGCTAGAAAGCTTAAACAGCACTTTCTATGAGGAAGCAGAGAGAAAGATCAGTTTGTCTGCTGGGGAGAAATGTTGCAACTTCCTGTCAACCACAGACTCCAACAATTAGTAGGCTAATGTGAAAATATTTTTATTGTGAAAAGTTTTAATGGTTTTGTGGAAACTCACTGGCATTTTTTTCATATGGGAGGGTTCAGTTGGAGGCGGAATAAAGGACACACAATCTGTTTCTAATTGGAGAACTTGCTTGTCTCTGTTCAACTGACACACAGATTGTCAGTTCATATATGCCTTTAGTTCTCCTTTCATTTTTATAGAGTAGTCACTGTGGTTATTAACAGATATGGCTACTTCAGCAAAGGCAGGCCTTTTAAAAAGTACAATCCATTCTCTCATCACAACGTCAAAAACTTTGACTTAACAAAGTGCGCACATATTTCCCACGACTTTGTCTGCATGCTGCAATATTTCTAGTGCACTCTTTTGAGTTGAATAGATAGTTGTTGTTGCACAGGTTGCAAATACACTCACTGGCCACTTCATTTATTACATCTTGCTAGTAACAGGTTGGACCCACGTTTCCCCTCAGAACTGCTTTAATCTTCATGATGCAAATTCAACGAGGTGCTGGAAACATTCATCAGAGATTTTTTGGTCCATATTGACATGACAGCATCACACAGTTCCTGCAAATTGTTCAGGATTTCCATTATACCAGTGTCCCGTTCCACCACATCTCAAAGGTGCCCTATTGGATTGAGATCTGGTGACTGGAGGTTATCTAGATGCGCTGAACTTGCTGTCAGGAAACCAGTTTGAGATAATTTGAGATTTGTGACATGGTGCGTTATCCTGTTGGAAGGAGTCATCAGAAAATGGTTCAACTGAGGCCATAAAGGGATGGAAACGTTCATGAATACTCAATAGGTTGCAGTGTATTAAACCTGGGGGAACCTGATGCGGTCTTCTGCTGCTGAAGCCCATCTGCTTTAAAGTTCAATGTGTTTGCATTTAGAGATGCTCTCCTGAAAAACACCTTGGTTGTAACAAGTGGTTATCTGCCAGTTAGCTCAAAGCAGTGTAGCCATGTTCCTCTGACCTCTGACATCACTGAGGCGTTTTCACCCAAAGAACTGACGCTATTCTCTGTAAACTCTAGAGATGGTTGTGCAGAAAATGCCTGTAGATCATCGTTTTTTTGCAAATCCTCAAACCTGCCTGTCTCGCACCGACATCTATGTTCACAGTTACTTAAATCACATTTCTTTTTCCATTCCGATACTCACTTTGAACTTCAGCAGGTCTTGATCATGTCTACATGCTTAAATGCATCATGTTGCAGCCATGTGATTGGTTGATTACGTATTTATGTTAACGAGCAGTTAAACAGTGTATATTGTATAGTTATAAGGGGTTCACAGTTGTGAAGATGGCACAACACATCCTGGCCTGCAGTTAACAGCAAAGGCTCATGTTTGATATGCTGTATAATTGTGTCGTAACTAATTGTTGCAGTCTGAAACTCTTTCTGTCACAGCTTATGTAAAGCCAGAATTTGCTGTTCTGATGCTGGATTTTTCACTCGTCTGTGCTGATGGAAATATCAAAAGTAGCAACAGGAAGGTTGCAATTATTTCAGACTAAAAAAAGCTCTCTGCGCTCCCCTCATTTTCCTGCAAGCCGCTATGGTTCGGTTTCTGGAACAAAAGGAGAAGAGGGAGAGAAGCTTTTTTTTTTTATTTTATTTTATTTTTTTAGAGATTAACTTTTAGGGAGCTGTATGGTAAAAGATTTTCTGAAAAAGCTTAGCCATTAAGCAGGGGTTGTTACCAGCCGTTTAGTAATTTATGAATTGCGATCCTTCAAAGTGGCTCGACTTTTGTGACATGTTGGTGTATTGTAATCATGTTGTTACAGTATTTATCCCGTCAGTGGTGCCTAATCCAAAGAGGTGTGCCTTTTTTTAAAAATGTCTTTCTTTAGCCAAAATTATACCAGCCTTTTAAAAAGGCAGTGTGTGTACTTCTGTAGCCACAAAGGTTAAAGCATTATGTTGTTTTCGTGAGGAGAATTACAAGACAGATGGCAGTACTGGCCCTGCAGACGGCCTTTGAGAACAACTGCTCATAATAAGTTTTAAACAGTTTTTTAAAACATGTCTAAACAGGTGTTTTTGTATGTGGAACAACTGGGGCAAGAAGTGAAATTACAGTTAAAATTGAAACCATGTAGGAATGAGGAGTGGAGTACTGATGGGAAACAAAGATGGGAAAGAAAACATCTTGAGAGGCTTGCCGTGGCATGCAGTTGTTGAAGAAAGATAAGAGCGGCCTCTCCGTCCCCACATGCCATCCTCCTCCTTTTACCCTTCCCCATTCTATGACAGTGCTCCTCACAGCTGTTTTGAACATCTCAAGCTTAGAGGAATACCTCACTGGGTGTTCCTCATAAGATGAAGATGTTTTTCTACAACTGGGCCTTCCTATTTTCCGCTACACCCACCATTACAAGTAGCCATGTCTACCACCAGCGGTGCATGTATGCTGCACTGTCAGCACCTTTCAATTTGATGTCACATCAAACAGTTACCTAAATGTCTGTCCTCTTTCCTCTCTAGGCTGCAGAGTCTGGTATAGTGAAGATTAAGACGATAGCAGCCAGGAACACAGACATATTAGCAGGTGAGTGATAATAGAAGTACTTAGTTGTTCTTCAATTGGCTATGTGTGCAGAGCTAGTGCTTTAAACTGCAACAAGCTTATATTCAAATGTTCAGGGAGACGGCAGTATTCATGATTTTCTGTTCACACACAACTGCATCCTGCATACAAGTGACAGACTGAAATAGTCACTGGGCTTTCATATATTTTCCTTTCATAATGCATGCATTCAGCCAAAGGCAAGTCATGTACAAACGGCCTTTGACTCCACCCCAAAAAAACCAAACAAAAAAGTCATTGTGTTTATTAAGTTATATGATAAATGACTCTTTTATTTCCCTCCTCTCTGAGCTTTGTTTGCAGTCTTTTTCTGGCTCTTTCTAGCTTGTTGCTCTGAATTATTGAAGTATTTTCAAACGGGGCTGGTCTCTCAGCACTCGTATAGAAAATTGGTTCTAGCGCCGTCTCTGTAAACAAGTCTAGCTTTTTGGTAGCATTTGCAGAGTTGACACATAGTTGACATTTCCTGAGTTCCACTGATGACTGTCCACAACCTGCTGCCCCTCTATAGCTGTGAACTGTACAGCAGCTCACTGTTCACTGTTTCAACTTTAAGTCTACTTGACGCATTAACTTTATGGTGATTAACTGGGAAACCTGTTGTGCAGGTGTAAATAACTGGTGAACCTAAATTCAGTTTAATAGTTCAATAATGCACTTTTCACTTTTAAGTGCTGTTTAAAATGAGATGATAAAAACCTCAGTGCAAAATGGGTACCTTTTTTTTAATTATTATTATTGTTGAGCTAGAATAGTGTTGCATGATTCACACTTGAGAATAATTGTTATTGTAAGTTGATACCTCCATGTATTCTTTTCATTTACTCTCCAAAGTTTTCGTTCTGCAGTACCAGACTTCATGAAATCAGAAGCAAAACAAAAGCAAACACATGTATATATTTTTTTTACTTTAAGGCATTTCATTAGAAGTAAATTGCATGATGACATCTTTAAAAAAAAAAAAAAATCTCTTACAGGATTTTTTTTAACTTTATTTGTGTCTCTTTTTCCTGCAGCCCTAAAGGAGAACAGCTCAGAGGTTGTGCAGCCTTTCCTGATGGGCTGTGGCACCAAAGAGCCAAAGATCACACAGCTGTGTTTGGCCGCCATCCAGAGACTCATGTCCCACGAGGTCGTATCTGAGGTGAGGGCTATAAGCTAGCCTTTTATTTGAAAATAGGATATTTATATTTTCATATGTATGATCTGCAGATGTGTACACAAGAAGGGAATCTAGTGTGTAGAAGGCCAAATAAAACCACAGTGTGGTAACAAGCAGTGCCGAATTGAGGACAGTTTGATTGATACATGTTAATTTACACACATCACAATAAATGCAATAATAATCATCAGGCTGTTAGACTAATGCACTCATTGGTGAGTTGCTTTTGGCAGGTGCACTCAGTAAGAGGCCTTTGCTGATTCGCTGTGTGACATTGAGCTTCACAAATACAGTGTGATTGTTATTTCAAAGAGTGGCGAGTCGGTGCGTGCGTCCTTGTTGGAAGGTTGTTCCCAAGTGAAGAAAACTCTTTTATAGAGAACACAGCCATGAAAAACACATTTTTCGAGTTTGTGATTGAACGACTCATTAAAAACAACGGAAAGTAGATGTGCTGTTTTTTCTTTTTTAGCATTATTTGAATCTTTCGGGTTGTGGCCTTCTGTTGTTTTTTGTTTGATTACCTGGAAGTAAATAAAGACTGTTTTAAACCTCAATGTTTCATGCTCACCTTCAGTGTGTAAGCATGGACAAATTAAGGCTTGATTGATATCCAATTGGGTCAATACTGCAAGCACTGCAACACATCAATACCCAATCAAGCAGTGTAAATTTAATTTGACCTCGTTCCTGCCACTGGTGGTTACATCTCAAAGGCGCAGACCACCTTTACCACTTCCACTGCTCATTTTCGTGAAACCCGTTGACCTAGAAAATCTATTACTTGAACAGTTTAACATCATCTTTATGCGCAGTGGCAGTTAAACAACTCAGAAAAACTGAGTGGAATAAGGTACCGATCTCAGGAAAGGGGAGGCTACAATAACTTCCAAATTGAAATCGTCGTTTAATGGTAGCCTGTGTAATGGGTGTAGGGGTTTTCGACCTTTTAAACAACGCAGCTTTTGGCAGACCTGAGATGTGAGCGGTTTCCAAGATGTTACCCCAGAGGTGTTAGCACACTGCAAAGCAGGCTTTCTTCATTTTAATCATCATTTGTTGGATTACACTAAAATAGATTTCAAAGCTCTGTTTGTTTTTGTTTGTTTTCTTTTTTTTTTCCTTTGGTGGGAGAAAAGATGCGCTCGGCATTCCCTGAGAAAATTCTTTGTCAGAACTGGTCACGCTGGGTTACTTAGCGCTAATTCTTATCAACTATTTTTGTCACACAGATCTCGCTCTCACGCTCTGTCTCTCTCTTTCCACGCAGTAGTTTACCTCAAACACTGAAATGTTCTGAATCCCAGGACATCCAAGAAGAAACTTAACTAAATTTAAACCCTTGTTGCTGACCAGAGGAAAAATGGCTGTTTCTTAAAGCTGTATCCTTGAAAATAGCTGTGAATTTTAACTGTGAATTAAAAGGAATAATACATTTTTAATCATTCAGATTCATTGTTATTTCCCCCACTCACCAGTAGTAGATGGGTAGTAATGTTAGTTAAACAGACTGAGAGTTTAAGCGTTTAGTATTTTATTTTACAAATACAAAAAAGTTTGCACACAAAAACAGCACAGCGTGGAGAGCGGGTTGATGCAGGTCAATCCAGTAAAACAGAAAGCAGCTTCTAACCTGTGCTGTTTCGTTTCATAAAAAGAAAGAAAAAGAAATCCTAAACTTCTTGAACCTCCGTGGCCAAAACAACAAAACCATGCAGGAGTAGCTCCCCTAAAACGGTGGTCTCTAACAAAAGCAGCCAGGAGCAGAGGTCAGGTGAACCACACCAAGTAGGCGGGACATAGGAGAAAGACAGGATGGTGAAGAAGTACAGGCCTCTCCAAACCAACTGAGATTTAGTTCCCATCTATCTCCCCAAGCATGTCTTGTCTATTCACGGTGATCTCAGCAATAAATTCACATCATTTCATTCTTGAATCCACCTGGACATTTGTGCCAAATTTGCAGAAGTTCCTTGAGGCATTGCTGAGATATTGCATTGAGGAGAGTAGACGACTCTAAAGCAGTGCCTTCAGGCAGGGCTGTGGCAGAGCATGAGATGCGTTCATATTTGAAAATTGAGTTTGTTTGTTATCTTGTGAATTGAGCCAGTTACACATAAAAGCAGCTGTTAGGGGGATGCATGTAGATTTATTTTGGATAGCTTGACCCTGAGAAAGGACGTGCGGTGTCACTTACTATCAGCAGAAACTGACAGTGAGATCTGGTGTTATTGAACTGGGTGATGTTGTAACCCCAAGCAGGCACAACCATCTGCTCCCACAAGAGTGTGTTTTTGTGCATGTCTATTATTTATGGCTGTTACCTTGGGCAAGCCAAAGGCCTGATATCAGCTAGGAACTCTGATAATGCCTCCTAAATTCAGAGTGTGGCTATGTACTTTAGTTGTGTGTGTGTTTGTGTGTGTGAAACAGGCAGCAGCAGGGAACATCATCAACATGTTGTGGCAGCTGATGGAAAATGGTTTGGAAGAGCTGAAACTTTTACAGACAGTCCTCGTCCTGTTGACCACCAACACAGTTGTACATGATGACGTGCTATCCAAGGTAAAAGCATAGACACACACACTGTTTGCATGTATTATATGGATGAACAGTATAGTAGCAGTAGTTTGTTTTTTCCCCTGTGCCCAGGCTATTGTGCTGTGTTTTCGTCTGCACTTCACCAAGGACAACATCACCAACAACACAGCAGCTGCCACCGTTAGACAAGTTGTCACCGTGGTGTTTGAGAGGATGGTGGCTGAGGACGAGCGCTTTAAAGGTTAGAGTTCATTGGTTCTGAAAGTAGGAAGATGATACAGTAAAATTCTGAGATGCTTAATATTACAGATGGTGTGAAAAACTGAAAAGTACATCTTTACACCTTAAGCTATTTAAATAGAACATAGATAAAAATGCTTTTAAATTGCAAGCTAATTTACTGTGTAATGTATTTTGTATTTAACCTCAAGGCATTGTGGAGCAGCCCCCTCCTGTCCAGGGAAACACCAACCGCCGGTCTGTTAGCACTTTGAGACCCAGTGCAAAGGATGCATACATGCTGTTTCAGGTATGTCCACCAGGGGGCGGTAGCCTTCTATAAGCCGTCCTGCCCTCTTGTCAGAGTTGGTTAGATGCTGATTTTGAGATCTTTCTTATAATCTCAAATTGAGGTCCAGTAAAACTAATTCAGAAATATTTCTTTTCATCTCTGAAATGAAGTAATTTTTTAAAAGAGGGATTCGGTTGTCTTGAAGTCTTTCACCCACATTACACTTTCATGTGATGATGATTGTTCTTCACGCAGAGCTCGGTCAAAGCCCTGTTTCAGCCACTGTGATGTGGGTAGGACAACACTGCATTGTTTTGAAGGCTGTTGTTCACCTTCCTGCAGGACTTGTGCCAGCTGGTGAATGCTGACGCCCCCTACTGGCTGGTGGGGATGACAGAGATGACACGGACGTTTGGCCTTGAGCTGCTGGAGTCTGTTCTTAATGATTTCCCCGGTGTATTCCTGCAGGTAAAGAGAGAAAAAAGAGCGAGTTTGTGAACATCTAGACCAGGGGTGGGCAATCTCAGTCCACGAGGGCAGGTGTCCCTGCAGGTTTTAGATGTGTCCTCGAACCAACACAGCTGATTTAAATGGCTAAATTAGCTCCTCAACATGTCCTGAAGTTCTCCAGAGGCCTGGTAATGAACTAATCATGTGCTTCAGGTGCGTTGACCCAAGGTGAGATCTAAAACCTGCAGGGACACCGCCCCTCGTGGACTGAGATTGCCCACCCCTGATCTAGACCAAAAACAAGGTGTCAGACCAGAAGTGGCAAAAAAGAGAAAAGTCTGCTCATTGTTAGGTTCCAACTTTTTTTTATTTTAAAAGGTTTAGATCCATCTGATCCATCTTGTCCTTTCAATAAAATTCTTAATGAAACATTCTACAATAAAATAAATTAATTCACAGGATGTTTTGGTCTCCCTTTGCTTCCTACCCAGCATCAGGAGTTCAGTTTCCTGCTAAAAGAAAGAGTTTGTCCCCTCGTCATCAAGCTCTTCTCCCCTAACATCAAGTTCCGGCAGGGCAGCAGCAGCGCTGCTTCACCAGCTCCTGTGGAGAAACCTTACTTCCCCATCTGCATGAGGTTGCTGCGTGTGGTCTCCGTCCTCATCAAGCACTTCTACAGCTTACTGGTAAGTAACTGATCCGTTGCGATGGTTGGGTGGTCAAAACAGTTGTCTGATGGTTGTTTTTTTTATGTCTAAGGGATTTTCTTAAGCACAGAGCTGATGCACTTAATTGATCCAGTCAGATTAGCATTGGCTTACCCAAGCAGTAGTTTTGTCTTAGTTCTCCTCCAAGCACTTTAATGAGCTTAACTACAATCGAGTAACTCAGCATTCCAGCTGTTTTTATTTAGTGGCATTTATTCAATTTTTGAGGTGGAATTTTTTTTTCTTCTTTTTGCTCAAATTGATCAAAAAGCCGTTCCACTTCCACAAAACCAGAAGGTATTCAGAGATTTTGCATCACTTTCAGTCTGATATGTGTGTGCTTGGCTTGCAGGTGACTGAGTGTGAGATCTTCTTGTCTCTGTTGGTGAAATTTCTGGATGGGGAGAAGCCTCAGTGGCTCAGAGCAGTGGCTGTGGAATCAGTCCACAGACTGTGTGTGCAGCCTCATTTGTTACGGTAAGCAGCTTTAAAAAAACAACACAGATTTTTAGTTACAGGGTCTGGAAACTTGCGTTTTTTTCCTACTTTAGTTTAAAACAATATAGCTGATTCTGCACAATTACATTCATTAAGCCCTTTTGTGACTAAGGTTGTTTAACTGTTTCTCAGAGTGCAGTTTGGCCTAATGAAACTTGGCAAAGTCTGAAGTGTCCTTTTTTTTTTCTTTCTAATACAACCCCACACTGCTGTGATCTCACTCTGCTCTTCTCTGTTTCAGTTCGTTCTGCCAGTCTTATGACATGAAGCAGCACTCCACTAAAGTGTTCAGAGACATTGTCAATGCCCTGGGATCCTTCATCCAGTCCCTCTTCATCGTTCCCAATGCGGGAAACGTGGCTGCTGTCGGCGCGCCAGCTGGTAAGTTGACTGAGTTGTCCTTATTTAGAATTTCTATTGATGTCAAGGAGATGTGTTCAAATGGGCCTGAAATTCAGATTTACTGCACTTATACCCCCTTACCTCATTCCTCTCCGGCTTTTGTTGTAGGTGGGTCGGGTTCAGGTGCTCAAGGCACAGCACAAGGCGGTCCAGGCACAGGAGGGGTCAGCGGCACCCTGACTACCCAGGCTGCATTTGAATACCGTGGTACCTGGATCCCCCTTATGACTGTTAGTGTCCAGGGAAGCGCCAAGGCCACCTAGTAAGAATTTCTTTTGTACATACTGAATAATCTCCCCTTATTTATTGTGTGTTTATAAGGATGTAATTCCAGTCACAGATGCAGAAAGTAAACAGTTCCAGGACCGACTAGCTTTGTGCTGCAAAGTGGCATAAATATAGACAAGCTTGTCATTTTTTTAATTTATTTTTTCCCCCAAGATGTTGTTTCTGACATTAATGATACAGCAGATCAAAAGTTATTTGCTGAAAAGAAATGGCTGCCTAACATGTTAATGGTCTTGGAAAAGGAGGCAGCTCTTATATGTCAATTTTCCAGACAGAAACTTCAGTTCATGTACTTCACCTCATTTCTCTTTCTCCATCTCTCTCCCAGCTTAGAGATGCTGGACAAGGTTGAGCCCCCATCCATCCCAGAGGGCTACGCCATGTCAGTGGCCTTCAGTGCTCTGCTCGACCTGGTGAGGGGCATCACCACCATGATTGAAAGAGAACTGGCCGCGGAGGAGGAGGCAGCTGCTGAATTTAGAGAAGCTCACCCTGACCAGGAGTGGAAGCCGCAACCTGGTGAGAATGTACAGAGGGAAAAAATGTTCTTTGGAGCGTTTTATTCTCATGATACACCCTGACAAGAAGGATATTAATCAGTTGAAAATATATGAAAGCAGACATATGGAGATGGGGAAGCAGGAGTGGTGGGTATAATGGTCTAGCCTGTCATGATTCTGGGTGGTAGCACTCGTACAAACTCTAGTGACCACAATTATAGCCGAACCTCTTTATAATTTCAAATAAGAAGTGGGAAAAAAATTAGAGATGATCAATTTCTTTTCTTTTTCCCCAACATGAGACTGTCCAGATTGATGTGATAGCATTCAGGAATAAACCCCGTAATGTTTTGTTTGTCTCAGGGGCTCACCTGGTGTGGGAGGAGATGGTCAACGCCTGCTGGTGCGGTCTCCTGGCTGCACTGTCTCTGCTGCTGGATGCAAGGTACGGATTCTGGAGTCAGCAGACATGTGATTCAGACAGGAACGTTTTAAAGCTTTAGTCATTTGTAAATTGCACCACATTAAAGATTACTTTAAACGCACGATGTATGCTTAACAGATGAATACACATTTAATTTCCCGTTCAAGTGTTTGTTCATAGAACTAGGAGGTGAGTTTTTGTGCTGCTGAAACAGACATTATCATGTTGTAGTTATTAATTAATATTAATAATAGCTCTGTGTCCAACATAACAACCCTCAGGTCAGTGGCTTAGAGTTTAATGGCCTATTTATTTTTTTTATTGGCTTGTGTTTTTATATTTTTAAATAGTCATGCAATTTAATTAAAACAATATTTCAGATGATTTCACTTACAAAATGGAAAACGATACAGAAGCTTGAAATTAATATGGCGTGACCATGGTCTCTAATGCGGTCACTTCTCCGTTAGCTGCAGGTGTCGCTCCCATGTTAAATAGGACGGCGCCCTCAGCCTTCATCGAGCTGTATAATTTAACCAGTCTGGTATCTGGTGTCAGACTAAGTTAACTAGTCATCTGCATATTTTAATACAACCTGTGCGAATCTTTCACGGTGTAAAACTAACAGCGGTGGATGGAGCAGCTACAGAGTTTGCTTCTCTTCAGTTTGTTGATCAGGTGGTTCGATGCAGGACTCCCGCTCACTTTTTCCCAGTTAAGGTTTTAATGGTGATCAGATGTTTTGGTGCTGCTGTTTTGGATGCTAGAAACATGTTTTCTTTTACTCTGAGTTCACTGTCTCAGTAATGGCTCTGCCTATTTACTGTTCACAGCGTGTAATGCTGTAGACTCTGGCTCTGACATTAAACTTTGCCAGCATCACCATCACTGCTTCTGTTGTGTTATCAGCGTTTTTGCTGAAAAACTGGAGGCTGCCTGGACTTAGGGTTGTCATACGCTGCTCCTAAATATGTTTGTAGTGCAGGGTCTGTTTTAAGTCGCAAATGTGGGTTTACATCTTTTAACACAACAGCCCGCTACACAGCCGTGCATTCAACCAAGTATAGAAGCATCCGTGCTGAGAATTTTCAATAATCAAATATATGAATTACTCGATAAATCGTTGCACCCCAGAATTAGTCCCCCTGATGCCAACATCATTTTTTGCTGGTCCCCACAACATAATATTCCTAGCAATGTGTTTCACTGTGGGGATGGAGTTCTTGTGGTTGTAGGTTTCTCCCTTCTTTCTCCAAACATAAGCAGCGTCTCTGTGGCCAAAGAGCTCAAGTTTTATCTCACCTGATCAAAGGACGCACTTCCAGTCCAGGTTGTCCTCAGCATACTTCAGTGTCTGTTCTTCCTGTGTTTTTCTTGGTCTGCAACCTCTCAGCCCATTCCTGTGCAGTATTCTAGTGATTCACTAAGTCACTAGCAGTTGTGACTTTAGACACATTTGTCACTAGTTTTCTTTCCAGCCTTTGAAATATTTAGCTTCCTGCCTCTGTCAGGCTCTGTGGCTCTCTTTGAATTTCTTAATGATACTTCTCACTACAGTTCTTGACACTTGGAGATGCTGTGATAGCTTTCTATATCCACCTCCTGCTTTGTGAGCATTAGCAATTCTTTTTGTGGAGTCAAAAGAGATTTCTTGTTTTTGACATGATGCTTTCTCAAGTGTCAGTTGGAAGAAAACCCTCAGTTTTAACTTGAGTTTACAAGTTTTGAGCATTACAAAGTTAAAACACATCATTGCCAAGGTCAGCTTTTCAGCTGCTAAGAACACAAACTCTGCTCATTTTTATTATTGTGTGCAAACAGAAATAATTGATGGTTTCTAAAGAAGACTCATTTGTTTAGACGTGCTATGTTGAAAATTCTTCACTTGGTCATAAAAGTACTTCGAAAGAAATTCAAATTTCATTGCTGGGTTTAATAATTTTGCCTTTATCTATACATATCCTATCATGTTCTAATAATGAATAAAGGTCTGATATAGCCTTGGCAGCATTTCTTAGGATATAAATATTAAATTAGACAATAAGGAATACAATCTGCAGTGTGTTATGTTTCACTTTTCTGTCCTCTTTCTTCCTTTTCTCACGTCTTGCGTGTTCAGCACTGATGAGACAGCGACTGAGAACATCTTAAAAGCAGAGCTGACCATGGCCTCGCTGTGTGGCCGTCTCGGCCTGGTGACACCTCGTGATGCCTTTATAACGGCCATCTGCAAGGCCTCTCTGCCCCCACACTACGCCCTAACTGTCCTCAGCAGCAACGCGGCCACCCTCTCCAGCAAAGGTGGGTGACTGAGAATGCATCTAAAGATAAATACAAAACACATTTTCAAGGGGACTCAAGTTTCATATAACCTCTATTTTTGTTGTACAAGTATGTCAGGCATGTAGTTATTCACTTGTACACACCAAGAAATGCAAGAGCAAATACATGTTTTATACTGCAAACCATTAAAAGTCCCCATGTAAAGCCCTGAGGGATGGCCTCTGGTCACATGTGTTTAATGAGCAGGTCTAATCTCCCACATGGGTAAGATGTGCCCAACATGTAAACTGTTGGCACTCTGCCTGTCCCTGTTCTCCTGCTCTTGTTGCATTAATCCATAAGTTTTCACTGTGGCTTCTAATTAGACACACCAAGGAGAATGTGCCTGGGGAACGTAGGCGTCCACACACAGCTGCTCTCAAGCCGGCCGCTCAGACTCTCACTATTTGCATATCAGCTTGTAGAGATAAAGCCGGCAAATTGGGTCTTGACTCACCGATGGGATGTTTGTCTTGGAGTTAATTAAGAGAGCTTTTCTTGCATGTTGTAAGCTTGCTACAAAATCCCCTCAAAAACCTTGACTCCTGTACGTGTGCGCGTGTGTATCAATATGTTTGCGTGGGTGCGTGTGTGTGTTTTCTCCACAGCTTATTCAATCCAGGGCCAGAACGTGCAGATTATCAGCCCCTCCAGTGAATCTCATCAGCAGGTGGTGGCTGTGGGGCAGCCACTAACTGCCCAGCCCCAGGGCACTGTTGTGGTAAGGACGCACACATTTGGAAGACTTGGTGGTTACATACTCGATAAGTGTAACAGATTTTCACATTTTAATTTGTGTAGCAGTTTTCCCAAAACAAAGCTCACAAGTGTTTTTTATCAAAACAAGTTAGATTAACAATAATCTTCCATAATGGAGACAATGTCAGCGGAGCTCTTGCTGTTGGGCAGGTTAAATCCAGATAAGGCAGGAAAACCACTTTTCCACAATAAATAAACAAATAGCAGCAGTTTGGTGAGTCCAAACGGGCTCCAAACAATCAAGTTAAAAAAATAAAGTTTTGTGCACTTTATGTTCAATATATGTATTTTGTTGTGCCTGAAATGAATAAATAAATGAAATAAAATGAAATGAATACATCCAACACTGAACTATGAGTTAAGTAAAAGTAAATGGTTTTAATTTGTTGGTACTTGAAGGTTTCGGTAAATAAATATGTTGAGAATCTCCGTAAACAAAACAAAACAAAAAAACCCAGCTTCAAAACAGGTAATACTGCTTAACCATATTTCTCGCCAGTATCAATGTGCATAGTAGAGTATATTCCGACAGTATTGACTATGTGAAATAAGATGCTTTTCTTTGTCAGGGCCTCGTTCAGGTCGATAGTTCTTAATAGATGCGGGACATGGATGCTTGTGCGCTGAAATGTTTCTTGAGGGCAAAAAGATTTGAAAGTACCTGCACAGTGACCTCGATCCTGACCTGGAATAATCATGCAGAGTTTAAAGTTTTCCCTATAGTAATGTTAGCATGTTGTTTTCATTTCCTTTGCTTTTACACTACGTTTCCACCACCTTCTTTTTGTTAACACACTTTTCATTGCCTGTGGTGAGACGGAATACTGTCATAAGTCATAATAACTTGTTCTATAGATGCGACTCACTTGGTAATATACAGTGTGCCTTAGAATTGACTGTAACGTTACTCTCTCCCTCTTTTAGCTGACTGCCAAAAACATCCAGTGTATGCGAACCCTGCTCAACCTGGCTCACTGCCACGGAGCCGTGCTGGGCACCTCCTGGCAGCTGGTACTGGCTACCCTCCAGGTACTACAACCACCTACAGCCACACGCTTACTTACTTGCAACCACGCACATATGTACACACTCTCATGTAATTAGACGTCACATACAAATCCATTTCATGTATAAATGCACAAAACTGTTCTTGCACTGTCTGCATTGTGCTTTATGCACCTCTCAGAGAGAAAGTGGAATCATTCTTAGCACATTTACATAAAAATACATGTCTTTCAGCATGTTGGTGTACTTTTTCAAGACCTGATATGAACTTTTCTTCGACTCTCCTTCACCTTCTGTTTTTCTCCCAGCACTTAGTGTGGATCCTCGGGCTTAAGCCAGGCGTGGGTGGTGCCTTGAAGCCTGGTCGAGCAGTGGAGGGCCCCAGTACGGTCAGTGTTTTTTATAACCTTTGTATTGAACTTGTATTGCACATTATGTTTCCCAGCTCATTGTTGAAGGTGATGGGCTTACATGCTAATCGTGTGTCTCCAACCTAAACAGGTGCTGACCACAGCAGTGATGACAGACCTGCCTGTTATCTCCAACATCCTGTCCAGACTGTTCGAGAGCTCTCAGTAAGGATCAGTGTGCCTGAGCATATGTAGATACTTTACTTACTTACCTGATGATCTTAAAATGGATATGTACAATAAACATTTGTTAATAAATATGACTGGGAAGGAGCACAGTATTTTCTTAGAGAGATAGGCTAGTGTTGCCTGTTGTAAAATCAGAATTTTAAGTTATTAATGCTAAGCAGAATAGGCACATGTTATCTGAAATAAGTATTTTTCTGTCATCTAGGTACCTGGATGATGTGTCCCTGCATCACCTGATCAATGCTCTCTGTTCCCTCTCCCTGGAAGCGATGGAAATGGCTTATGGAAACAACAAGGTAAACGGTTTCTCTAGTTGACTGATGTTTAGGAAGAGATTTGAGTTTGATTCAAATCTTATAAGGAACTTTGGATGTGCTTCTGTGAAACATATCCAGTGTTTTATTTTGGGTTTTTTACACCTTCTGTTTTGTATTATGTTTTTTTTTTCAGGAGCCGTCTCTGTTTGCAGTCGCCAAGCTGCTTGAAACCGGTTTGGTCAACATGGATCGCATAGAGATCCTGTGGAGACCACTGACAGGCCACTTATTGGAGGTAATGACTACTTAGAACAGAAGCCTACACGTACATTTCATGTTAAATGAGGTACAGTCTATTTTTCCTGTACCTCTTTGATCAAATATCGCATCATTTTAGCTTAATAAATAAATGTACCTGTTAAATCGGTACTCAAGGTAAGGTCTTTGTCTTTGGAAATGTAGATTAATTATGTAGACATGAGTTCATGTAGTAGCTAAGACCAAAAAATGTCTTCATTATTTTTTTTGTTAAATAAACTATACAGGATTTAATCGCAGTGATTGGTGGTATTAGGTTTGTTTTTTCCAGTACATATTTGTCTTAATACCACCAAATTTCCACTATACTGCTTACTGTTCTTTAGTGTTATATACCCAGAGTAAAACCTGTATGTTGTGGTAAATAATGCAGAACATAGGTCATATCAACCAGCAAGCTGACCTATCATTTCACAAGCAGTAATGCAATATATGGACTGATATGAGCGATAAACTGGGTTTTTTTTTTTTTTAGTCATTTCTTCAGCTGTCATCAGAAAATCCCTGCTATGTATCTGTAAACATCTGTGTTTTGAGGTTTTCGTCACATTTTCTCTATCTCCTTTTTCTTTTGCACACCCGTTTGTTTTGCAGAAGGTAAGCTCAGATCCTCTCCTCAGTAAACACTGACTTTCCCATCTCTCCTTCCCTCTCTGCCTCTTGGTTCCAATCTGGTTTTTTTTTTTTTTTTTGCTCCCTCTCCATCAGACATAAACATGCTGGAGCTGAGAGGTCGCTATGCCACAGTGTGTCCACAACGTGTTTGTGCTGTTATCAGTGTTTGATCCTACATTATTTTGCAAAGCTTTTTCAGTGTGAATTCCTGATTTGTCTCAAAGTAAAATCCAAAGCTGCAAACTGGTAAAAACGTGCTTAAATAAAATGCTGAATATCTTTCTTTGCGACTTTGTCTACTATTCATACAGATAATGATGATAATGAAAAATGTGCGGCGTTAAGTAGATACTTAACGCCGCACAGTATACAAAAGGGTGCACATGGATCATCTGGGTTTTGAAGCAGTAAATCTCGAGAATCGAGAAGTCTGATGCCATAAAAGTAGAACATTTGTTTGACAAAGATAAACAAAGATGACTGATTTGGAACACAGAAAACACGGAAATGTTTTCTCTCAGATTCTTCAGGTTTTGTACCACATAGTGTACTTTTCTTTGCTCAGCCTGGTCTCTCCATGTGTATCTATGCTTTCATGATTACACTGTCTAGCACAGCATAATCTGTTGCCACAGGGGGATCCCAGTCTCTATCACACAGTCTGTGGTTTATTTCACCGACTTGTTTCACACCCACCCACTGTGAAAACTGCTGGGAAACGCTGTTCTGAACTCCCTGTGCATCAGATCTGTCATTGCGCCTGTTTGTGTCTGCATTTGTCCGTAAATGCTGTGTCCTGCAGGTCTGCCAGCATCCAAACTCCAGAATGAGAGAATGGGGAGCCGAGGCACTGACAGCACTTATTAAAGCTGGACTTGCCTACAAACACGATCCTCCACTGGCCCAAAATCAGGTAGGCAACGACACGATGGGTTATTTAGAAGAAGAAAAAACAAAGACGAAAGCAAACATGCGCTTATCAGACATAAGATTACAACCATTGATAGGAAGTGAATAATGCTGATTATCTTTTCAGCGTGGCACCTGTTAGTGGGTGGGATGTATCAAGGAGCAAATGAACATTTTGTCCTCAAAGTTGACGCATTAGAAGAAGGAAAAATGGGCAAGCGTGAGAATGTGAGTGAGTTTCAAAAGGGTCAACCTCTGGTGGCTAGATGACTGGGTCAGACCATCTGCAAAAATGGAGCTCCTGTGGGCTGTTCCTAGTCTGTTGTGGTCAGTATCTATCAAAAGTGTTCCAATGAAGGAAATGTTGTGAACCAGCACCAGGGTCTCAGGCGGCCAAGACTCACTGAGTGAAGGCTGGCCCGTTAGGTCAGAGCTGACAGACGAGCCTCTGTAGCTCAAATTGATCAAAAAAAGTTAATGCTGGTTCTGGTACAAAGGTGCCAGAATACACAGAGCATCACAGTTTGTTGTTTCTGGGGTTGCATAGCTGCAGACCAGTCTGGGTGCCCATGCTGACCCCATCCACCACTGAAAGCACCAACAATGGACACATGAGCATCGGCACTGGCCCATGGAGCAGTGGAAGAAGGTGGCCCGGTCTGATGAATCCTGTTTTCTTTTACACCACGTGGATGGCTGGGCGTGTGAGCGTCGCCTACCTGGGGAACTCCTGGCACCATGGAAGAAGGCAAGCCTGCGGAGGCAGTGCGATGCTTTGGGCAATGTTCTGTTGGGAAACCTTTGGTCCTGCCATCCATGTGGATGTTACTTTGACACCTACCAAAGAATCTTGCAGACCACACACATCCTTTCATAGGAAACAGTATTCCCTGATAGCTGTAGCCTCTTTCAGGAGGATAATGTGCCCTGCCACAAAGTAAAAAAGGTTCAGGAATGGTTTGAAAAGAACATGTTTCAGGTGTTTACTTGACCTCCAAATTCTGTCGATCTCAGTCAAATCGAGTATTTGTTGGATGTCCTAGACAAACAAGTCCAATCAGGACTTAAAGGATATGCTGCTGACATCTTGGTGCCAGATACCAAAGCACACCTTTGGGACCAACACAATATTTGGGCAGATGGTCATAATGTTATGGCTGATCGGCATACTGCACAATGTGTATGAATAACACAATACTTGCCTGTATATGATGCTGATGTTCATCCTGTAAGCCACGACAGAAAGATAGAAAAGTCACTTTATCTTGTCATTAATAAACACAAACTGTGACCTTAACCTTGGTGAGACTGATAACAAGCCTTATCTAAAACAGGGTGTGTGGAGGTTATATGAATAATAAAAATGACAGCCAATGAAACAATATTTTTAAAGCATTTCCTTGCATGTGGACAAGCTTTTACTACTTCATGTTGTCATTGCCAAACAAATTACTAAGCATAATGACTCATCATCAAACCACTGCGTTTGAAAATTCAGTAAGCCTTTATCCTTTCATTTTCAAACATGCAGAGTTAAAAAGTTTAATGCCAATTAGGAAAAAATGTCCAAACACATTTTTCTTTAAACAGTTTGTACTTCACCTGTTTACCCTTCCAATGTGAATGTTATACGTAGCTTTAATAAAGGTGCCACATTCTACTCTTTTAAAATTTAAAATACAAATTTATGAATAGAAAACTTGACAGGTAAGTTGATCACCGTCTCCCTTTTCTTGATCCCTAAGCGGCTGCAGCTTCTATTGCTGAACCCCCTGAAGGAGTTGTCCAACGTGCTGCACGCAGACATCCGGCAGAAACAGCTCGAGTGTGTCCTGCAGATCCTGCAGAGTCAGGGCGACAGCCTGGGGCCTGGTTGGCCCCTCGTTTTGGGTGTTATAGGAGCCATTCGCAATGATCAAGGGTAAGAGCGTAATAGAGGGGGCGATTTTTGTCTCCACCAAAGAGGTGGGTGGGTGTCTGTCTGTATGTATATTAAAAAAAAAAATCTATGCAAAGAAATAATACTATTATGCAATGCTATTCCCGGAAAAGTAAATGATGCCCAGAGAGTGAGCTGCCTGTGTGAAAAGAAATCATTAAAAAATAATTTGAAAGTGATTTTATGTCCACTGCACATAGTTAATGAAACTAATGCATGCCGCATGTCTTGTTCCTTCATCAGTGAGTCATTGATCCGAACCGCCTTCCAGTGCCTGCAGTTGGTGGTGACAGACTTCCTTCCCACCATGCCTTGCACGTGCCTCCAGATTGTAGTGGATGTAGCTGGCAGCTTTGGCCTTCAGAACCAGGAGCTCAACATCAGCCTCACGTCCATCGGCTTACTGGTACGATGACAGATGTGTACAGCTGTGGTAGTTATTATAAAGGATTATCAGTCAGACTTTTTTTTTCATGCTTTGCTGTCAGATGGTACCTGTAATTAAACAATCAAGTAAGTTTTTTGAGAGTCAACTAGCAGAGTAATGTGATGTAACTGGTGAATTAGCAAGTGCGATTGTAACTGTGAAGGAGAAGGAGGACGACTCTTGCTTGCGAAGGAGTGACAGGTGGCCCACGGCTTTACTTTTCAAACACTAGTTTTCAAATAGAAACCCGGTGTTTTTAATATATGATCAAACAATTGCAGTTCCCCACCTTTTTATTTATTTATTTTTTTGTCGTATTATTTTCTTCTAACTCAACAGTCTTCTAATAACATTAGGTAGACACTTTATGCAGGATTCAGGACATACAAAACCTGTTATTGATCTGTGGTTTGCCAGATTATTTCTCTTGGAGTGTGCCAGTTCCTGTGAGGTTACTTTATGGTAATGGATAGCAAAACTATCAGAAGCATCTTACTGCTTTCTCTCTCTAATTTATACCCCCACTTCGTTTTTTGGTTTTCTTCTTCTTCTTATCCACAGTGGAATATTTCAGACTACTTCTTCCAAAGGGGAGAAGCCATCACGCAGGAGCTAGAGAGGGAGGAGGAAGCGCTGCAGAAACAGGCCCAGGAGAAAGGAGAGACCCTCAACAGGCCGTTCCACCCCGCCCCTCCCTTTGACTGCCTGTGGCTGTGTCTGTATGCCAAGCTTGGGGAGCTGTGCGTGGACCCGCGGCCTGCTGTGCGTAAGAGCGCCGGCCAGACGTTGTTCTCCACTATTGCTGCCCACGGAACCCTGCTCCAGCAGCCAACGTGGCACATTGTGGTGTGGAAGGTACAATCCCTGAAACGTCTCCATATAAGATGGAAAAAGAAAAACACGAAAAAATGTCAAATTTGACAGTACGTGCTTGTTTTGTCACTCGTCGCCTCCAGGTCCTGTTCCAGCTGCTCGACTGTGTAAGAACGTCTTCCACCACAGCAGACAAGGAGAAGATCGAGTCAGGCGGTGGGAACATCCTTATCCATCACTCGCGCGACACAGCCGAGAAACAGTGGGCAGAGACGTGGGTGCTGACGCTAGCGGGCGTGGCGCGCATTTTCAACACAAGGCGGTATCTCCTTCAGCAGCTAGGTGAGCCCGCACGTGATGCTCTGTGACATTCAGCAGATTGCAGTTGGTGCATTTCTGCTTCAACACCTGTCAATATGTTCTGAGCCATTAATGCAGGACATCTTTGAAAATGGTGTCAAATATCAGAGCGCTAATGTTTCCACGCTGCCATCTTCTGCTGTGTATCTGCAGGTGATTTTTTTGAGGCCTGGGAGGTGCTGTTGAACCATATTCAGTCAGCTGCCCTCAGCAAAAACAATGAGGTCTCCCTGGCTGCCCTGAAGAGCTTTCAGGAAATCCTTCAGATCGTTACACCTGTTAAAGACTCGGACAAAGCAGGAGACGCACTTGCTGCAATGGGCGTCCCTCCAGTGCTCATTGACCCGCTGTCAGCATCCGGTCCTGGAAGACCCCTGGTGCGTTCAGATTCACTACTGGAACGGTTGACACGGTACAACGGAGCTGAGCTGCAGGCGCCCCCGCCAGGGGAGGAGTCGGCCTTGGAGGACTCGGCACTGTGGTGGTCTGCATGGAACACGTGGTATCGAATGGGAACGGACAGCACGAGACCACCTACTGGCCCAACAGAGAAGCTCTCTTTTATCCCCAGTCAGCCCTTCCTCACAGCATTAATCCAGATTTTTCCAGCACTCTACCAGCACATCAAAGCCAACTTCAGTATGGAGGATCTAAAAAAGCTAGGGGTCATCCTTCATGGGGCTGTTTCCGTGCCTATCAGCAGCGATGCCTCACCCTTCATCCTCCCCTCATACACTGAGGCAGTGCTCACCAACCTGCAGGAAGCCGTGCTCACCGCTCTGGATGTTTTGCAGAAGGTGGGAGAAGGATTATTGCCACCGGTGAAGCTTTTAGCAGTTTGATGTGAGGTGGTTTGTGCTACAGTGTAGCATCAAGATAAGAGCGGGGTCATGTGTGTAATCATCATCTGTTCAAATCCAGCAGGAGGTCCCATGTTGCATCTCGTTCTTTCCTTATTAATTACTCTAGCTTTTTCAGCATGCTTACCAAACATAGGCCCTTTCAGTTTAAAGTTAATTCCTCCCAGTTCGTTTCTATTCAGCCCAGGAAAGAAAAGAAAGTGTCAGTCTGCTAAATTGTGCAATATGCAGTCCTGTGGTGGAAGTCAGCAGTGTTTGTTCCTCCCTTCCCTCCCTGCTGCAGGCCATCTGTGTGGGCACGGAGAACCTGCAGGTCATGTACCCGGCCATCTTCGAGCAGCTGCTCCTTTTTGTGGAGTTCTCCTGCAAGCCGCCTCAGTACGGCAGGATGGAAACCAAACACGTGGCCAATGCCAAATACAACCAGGTAGGAAATGAAAAACGGACACCTAAATATTTGGTTTTCGTTGCAGTTTATTTGCTTTTACAGTTTGTTTCATTAGACTGTTGGATGACGCACATTGTTATTCACCCACCTCTCTTCAGCCATTCTCAATAAGATCATATCTGTTCTTTGATGCTCGTGAAGTCCCCCTTCCACTCCCTCTGCCGTCTTGTCCTTATGAAGCTTCTGTCACGGCTCTTCATGAGATTGACAGATTGTTCTCGACCCCCATTAGAAGCCCCAAACCATTCCTTCCTCAAATTCCTTTCCTCATGATTCATCTTGCTGGGCGGTTGCCAGAGAAATGCTTCAGTCCAGCACAGTTCATAGTCATTTAAAAAAGGAAAAAACTAAGTGTTTCCAAGGCACCCAGTAATGTTGAGCAAGACTATTGAAGTCACAAAAACGGAGTATTTTTAAATGAGTCTGACGTCAGAGTCGTCTTAATCCTTGCTGTTCTGGAAACCTGGAAGTTCTGGAAACACGTAGCTCAAGCAGATGTTATTCCTGCACAGAAATCCTGAAAGGTGTCTCGATCAAATACTGAACGACTGATGGAGTCGGTCTAAATCCTGACCCTGTCTGTTTTAAATCTTGGCCGTGTGTCCGTCCTGCATTGGAGGTACAGTAAACTGGACATTTGTGTTGATCTGAGTCTGTTTAAATTGTTTAAGTTAGATGGTCAAACAAAATTCTCACCCAGCCAAACACCATTATGGGTGGTCTTTTTATTGCCTTCTTGGCTTTTATTCAGTCCTGATGTCAGATTGCGTCAAATGTCCTCAGTGCTGCTGGGAGGTTGTTTTGTTTTCCCCTCTTTTCCCTCGGCCCAGATTTTGGGATCTCGTTTAGCTGAGAGACGCACTTTAGATTTGATACAACTATAAAACATCGGTTTAATTTCAATCTTGTCTCATTCTGTTTCTTCGAACTACTCACTGGATAACCATTTTAGATCCAGCTGTTTGCGCCGGTGAGTGTCATCATCTCTCTCACCCCCACTCCCCCTCTCTGTAATTGTACTAAGCTGTGCTGAATGGTGATGACCTACCCTCTGCGGTAGATGAGATATCACTCCGCATGGTAGGCTCTCGCGTCTCATCTGCGTCTCTCACTCACTCCATGCTCCCCTCTTTCTCTGCCTGTCACTAACTGGTGGTTTTGCCTCTGTGTGCACAGCCCCACCTCCCTCTGTGGAGTTCATTTTCAGTTGATTTTGTGACTTTTGATGGTTTTATTTTGTTTTGTTTTTTTGTTCATATGCATACTTGTGGCTCTGTTTTCTATTTCCTAAAGACACACTTTGTAGAATAAAATCTTTAGTTTGGCTGTAACGTTTCAGTTGTGGTACTGTAAACCTAACAAAGCTTGAAGCCGACTAATAGCGACTGCAGTTTAAAAATAAAATGGCGTGTTACTTGCGTACTTATGCAAAGTGTGTCTTTTTTTTTTTTTTTTTTTTTTTTTAAACAAATGCTTTCACTGTCGCCAAAAGGTGAGCATAATGCCCATTGCTGTTTGGTTTGGTTTTCTTTTGTTAAATCTTCTTTACCCCTACAGGCAGAATGGGTTGCCTTAAACTATGTGCCCTTTGCTGAGCGCTCCTTGGAGGTGGTGGTGGACCTGTACCATAAAACAGCCTGCCACAAAGCTGTCATCAATGAAAAAGTTCTGCAGAATATCATTAAGGTATTTATCCCTGGGTGGTGTACTCGCTGTTGGTGATGGTGAGAAAGAGAAAATGTTTGATGTGTTTTATCACTGTTCCTGTTTAGTGCAGCGAAATTTACTGTTGAGCTGCTTTCTGCTGACCACCCAATTATGTTTGAACCCTGCGTATTCATCCAGTGTGGAATATCACGAGAATGCTTCTTTCATTTTAACCTCCTAAGACCCGAACTCTTTCATGGCATGCATTTTAAATTTCTCTTTGCTATTTGGGCTGATTGGGACCCGATGAATGTAAAAACAAAGAATTACCAGATTTTTATTTTATTTTATTTTATTTTTTTAACCTGATTTTTGTTTCTGAGAAGAATTAGATCCACACATGAGGACATTCACTTTAAATTTCAATAGAACAGTTGCAGTATAATGTATTTGTTTAGCTACGTAAAGCACTGCTGTGTGAATATTCCTTAAGGCTGCTGCAATTGTTGCTTTTAAAAGAATAATGAATAAACTGGCTGTTTGCGTCTGAAACAACGTTCTTTATTAGACCTACAGACCTGCTCAACCTTTTTAGGATTTTAAACTGGCAAACATTTAAAAAAAAGTTTGGTGTGAAAATTTGGAAAATTCAGTTTACAAAAATGGGTGGAGGAACAGAACTTTAGTAGTATGCGATACGCCTCTTCAGTTTTGCAATCGTTTAATTCTGAGAGACCTCCAGCCCCTGGGCAGATTTTACTTGATTGCCCTTTGACCTCACTGTATTGATCGTAATATTGGGTTCATACTGTACATCAGCGGGCAGATGCAAAGTGTTCCCAGTATTTTCAAAACTTTTTTCCAAATTCAGTCCATCAAACACTAAAGGATACTGTCAGTGTAAGCGATCCAAAACCTGCCACTCTTCCTTTTCCCCCTACTTCTGACACCTGTGTTTAACTGCTCTTTTCTTCTCAGTGAATTTTTAGAAACCCAAAACTGAAATGAGTCAGTTTATCAGAGAGATGCTCAAGAAGCAAGGCACTGGTATTTGTGAAATGTCATTGTAGGGAGCGCCAAGCTGCTCTTGGAAAAAAGATGACTTTGTTAAAATGTCGGTGGCTGACTTTCTCACGAGGTTGATGAGGCGTCTTTACATTCTCCACTTATATTAACTCTGTCTTTTGTCTAAAAGGAAGAGGGGTGAAAGTTTTTCGTGCACCGCTGTCGAGATTAATTTTAAGTGTTCCTTTGTGTTTCAATCTCATGAGCTTTTTTGTTTTGTTTTTTGCCTTCAAGACTTTAAGAATGCCCTTGAGTCTGAAGTACGCCTGTCCGTCAGAGAGCACCTGGAAGCTCGCTGTGTCGTCTCTGCTCAAGGTGCTGTCCATTGGACTACCAGTGGCACGGCAGCATGCCTCATCCGGGAAGTTTGACACTATGTGGCCAGAGTTGGCCAATGCCTTTGAAGACTTTCTTTTCACCAAAAGGTAGAGATTCCCCCCACCCCCATGCTTATTGTGCAGCTTTCAGAGGTTCTAAGCAGAAAACTGTTGTTCTGTTACAGTACTCCTCCAGATAACCTGTCTATCCAGGAATTTCAGAAGAATGAAGCCATCGATGTAGAGGTACGTGCTTGTTTCTAGACTCTGATAATATATCCCCAAATAGTTTGCAAGTTTTTCCCAAGTTTGCATCATCGTTCCCTCTTCATTTTAGGTGGTCCAGCTGATCAGCACAGAAATCTTACCATTTGCCAATTTCATCCCCAAAGACTTTGTTGGCCAGATTATGGCCATGCTGAATAAAGGATCCATTCACTCACAGTCTCCCTCATTCACAGGTAATATGTGACTCTGGCAGCTAAGTTGCTTTGGCTTTAGCAGTTGTGTATTCCTGAAACTAGCGCAACAGCATGCTGGCCAAGTGTTGGAATCTTAATTTAGGTGCTTGGTTTGTTGCCGGAGTCTTTCTTGCGGCTTATCAGTAACAACTGTGCATGTGTTGAGCCGTACAGCCAAACCCTGTCAGTCCCTCTCACTGTCAATCGAAAATAATTCTTCCAACAGAGGCAGAGATAGATGTGCGGATGAGAGAGGAGTTTTCCAAAGTGTGTTTTGAGACACTGCTGCAGTTTTCCTTCAGCAACAAGGTTTCCACCCCGCAGGAGGGTTACATCTCTCGTATGGCGCTCTCCGTGCTCCTCAAGAGGTCCCAGGATGTTCTCCGACGATACGTAGAGGATGAGAGGTTGAGTGGACGCTGCCCATTACCAAGGTACCCAGCCACCATGGGTATCTATTTGTGTGTGCTTTTTTTAGCGCGTGTTGTTTTACACATTTTCCAAGAGGCCATTAATTCTGATGACTGTAATGCTACACTTTAACCACTGGGAGATTTAGCAAATGCAAAATCAAGACCAGCTCTGGCTTCATTTATCTCTTATTTCTCTTTTTAAACAATGTAAAACCGCCATACTTCTACCACATTTCTCCAAGACTCAGTGGAAGTTAAAGATGCCCATGGATAAACTGCACCACAAGCAGAGAAAATAAAGGGAGAGAGGGGAGAAGTAAAATCTATTCTTATGTCTTCTGTATAAATACAAAGTTGGTTAAATAAAAGGGCCTGAAATAAAACAGTACATGCAGAGCTTAACAAATCTATTAGAGCATCTATCAAAACAGCAAAACACAAATATCTCAGAAATCTGTCCTGAATTCATTTTTTTCAATTTTGAGCCGGCACACTGGACAACTTTGAAAAGTCAGAAATTAATCAAGCGTAACATTCAGCCACTAAGTAAATAACTGTAATATGACATCTTAATCAAAAATAATGATGTACTTTACCATTTTTTTCTGCTTTTGCTGTAAAACTGAAGTTTGAAGATTCATGGAGAACAACAATAATTATATTTTAACATTAAAAATATTTTTGTTTTAAGAGTTCCTGGTTCTTTCTTACCAGGTTTAAGCAGTGTAGCCATTCTCCTCTCACCCTTTGCATTTTCACCCAGAGAACTGTCGCTCATTGGATGTTTTCTCTTTTCAGACTGTTCTCTGTAAACTCTACAAGTGGTTTCATGAGAAAGTCCCAGCAGATCAGCACCTTCTGTAATACTCAGACCAGCCCGTTTAGCACCAACAATCACAGTTCTGCAGCTCTATATACATATGAACAGTATTAACAGAGAAAAAATATATAAAATGTACAAATATACAAACCAGTGTAAAAAGTAGATATGTAATAAATAGTGTTATGTATATACATGATTGTTATTGGCTCTCCCCCTCGCTGTTTGCCTCTTCCACTTTTCTCCTACTGCCGTGCCTTTGTAGCTAAGCAAGGCCTTTGCTGTTTTTCATTTTAGGCAACAAGTGACAGAGATTATCTTTGTCTTGAAAGCTATCAGCACTTTGATGGACTCCCTGAAAAAAACACAGCCAGAGAATGGTGAGTATCAAACTATAAAAATGGATAAATAAGTCTTGGAAAGATAATAAAGGAGGCATTTTCTGCCCATTCTTTGTATCATTGCTTGTGTTTCTGGCAAGGTCAGTTAGAAAAAAAAAAAAACAATTTCCTATAACTGCAGAAGATTGAAGGTAAGACATGGTGAAATAGTGTTTTTGAAGTGCCCTTCCGCATATTTGCATTGCATCGCCCTTTGCTCGATAAAATTCCTACAGGCACAGGGAAACACAGTTTTGCTCTGAATAAATTGATTGTTTTCTATTCACAACTCATATTCGCTTCCTTCTTCCCTCCTTTTCTGATATTCTCTCATTTACTTCCTGCAGTGGATGGCAACACGTGGGCTCAGGTGATCGCCCTGTACCCCACACTGGTCGAGTGCATTACGTGCTCATCGTCTGAGGTGAGCTCAGCCCTGAAGGAGGCCCTGGGGCCCTTTAAAGACTTTATGCAGCCACCCGTCTCCAAAGTCCAGAACGGAGAGTCCTGACCAGGCTCGCTCGCAACCCGGCATTTTTTTTAGTTTTTTTTGGTCTTCTTTCTAAATGAAGAAATCCCGAAGGTGTCTTCTCGACTTGACTCATGCACTTCACAAGTGCACGGATGTGAACTCTGCGGTGACATGAAGCAACCCACGGTGAATAGCGATATCGAGGCTGCCTCAGACTATACCATTGACCCCGACCTTCATGCACATTTTCATATGCTTTTCGTGTGAGCTGATAATGGGCCAACCCCCCCGCTTTCACACTCATATAGACTGGCTGCACTTGCCTGTTAACTACAGAGAATTAAAAAAACAACGGCAGTGTTGCCTCTGGGTTTAGTTTTTGTTCTCCTGAAGAGACTGCATCAGTGTACAGTGTGTGGTGAAAGTGTTGATGATGTTATAAAGAGAAAAATGCAAAAAAACCAACAAAAAACTGGGGCTTTACTGATCTTAAAAAGAAATGAACATTTAATCTTTTGCAACATTTTCAACAGTGAGGATTTTATGCAAGAAAACAAATCTTACTGTAACATTCCATGTCATCTTTAACCAGCCATCGGAGAAGGGATGTATGTGTCTGTGTAAAATAAATGGGACAATTCTACAAACAGCTCTTGAGTGTGCTCGATTAAAGTGCATGTAATGAAAATGCAGCTTCCTAGAAGCCCAGATATACCACTTTGTACACAATTATATTTCTGAGTCATCCTGGTTTGAGACCTTTGGCCTGTAGGTGGATGGTGTTGATGTCTAAAGGCCTTCTGTGTTGTCTTGTAGCCTTCTATCAAAGACTGTATATAAAACAAGACAGCCACTGTAATTTGGAAAGTCAGATTTGGAACTTTTTTGAAATGAGACACCGCAGGTGAGACGTGGATCTGACTGAAACCAGTGATGCTGCGCGCTTATGAGGTGGTGACCTGCCAGTTACATCGACACCTCTTTGACCTGCATCGGTGCTCGTCTCACAGTGTTTTAAATTGGAACATAATTTGCATAAATTGTGTGAAGCTAGCAATGAATATCATAGAATAACAAGATAAATCTTTACTCATAACTCATAAATCAAGTTGAGAAAATAAAAGAGAAGCATTTGGGTTTCTTTTAAATGTAGAGTTGCCTCCTGCTGGCTATTAGAATCCATAAGCCACAGTTTTCAGACCTGTGACTATATCGATCTTTTATATACAGTCTGTGGCGATCTTATACGTATATAGAACTCATCTGATAATAGCCAAATAACAGCCTGGCATGTAGGGAACAAGCTTGTTTAACTAAGTAAATTACTGGTTTCAGGAGAAGCTCACATTTGAAAATGAGACCCTGCGGTATTTTTCTCTATCGCCTGACATATTAGAGACAGAATTAGGAGAAAAATAATGAGCAGTTTGACTTTCACATTGCAGTATGGTCAAAACATTATTTGATTTTTGTATACATAGGTATACAAAATACGTAGGTGTCTAAGTATCTATTATTAACCTTTTTTTTAACACTGATAATTCTTTACACCATCCCATTATAGCATCTTTTACAGCAGGGGTGGCCAACCCGCGGCTCTCAATCCGCATGTGGCTCTTTGCCTGGTTTCATGCGGCTCTCACGTTCATATCAAAGTTTGTGTTTGTGTTTTGGGGGTTTTTGTGTTGTTGTTTTAAAATGTGCGCGTTCGCTTCGTTTGAGTTCAATCCAGTATTTTCATCAAATGCGCATGTGTGTGAGATGAAAATACCGCAAAGTTTCCCAGTAGGAGCAAGTTCGCCCTTAAAATGGCAGGAAAAAATGCACAGCAAAAAGAAAAATATGAAGATGAACACGGGACGTTTTTAACAGAGTGGGAGAGTTTATATTTTTTTGTTGAACGCAATGGCAAGCCATTCTGCCTTATATGTCAGACGTCATTAGCGCATTTCAATGCTTCAAATCAGCACCACTTCAGCTCACTTCATGCTAACATCGACCAGGAATTTCCAAAAGGGACTGAACTTCGCAAGCACGAGCTTTGAAAAGTCAGGCAGAAAAGCAGACACAGTTTTTCCAAAAATTTACGAAGCGGTCAGAGACGCTCGCATCCTATCAGCTGGCTTGGAACACTGCACGGGCTAAAAAGCCACACAATGCCTCAGTGACGTTGTTGAAATCTTGTCTCCTGAAAACGACAAATTAAAACGCATGGTATCAGACGTCCAACTGTCCCGCCACACTGTTGAACACAGAATATCGGACATTAACACGGCTATTGAATCACAGTTGCACTCTGACCTTCAAGCATGTGAGTATTTTAGTGTCGCATTGGATGAGAGTTGTGATATACAAGACAAGCCTCAGTTGGCAATATTTGCACGGTCTGTGTCAAACGATTGTGTGATCAAAGAAGAACTCCTGGATATTGTACCATTAAAAGCCGTGGCATAGATGTGAAAGAAACCATGGTGGCTGCATTAGAAAAAGCAAATCTGCCCATAACGAAATTAACTGCAATAGCCACGGATGGAGCACCACCCATGATGGGATCTGTGAACGGGCTTGTGGGGCTGTGCAAAGCTGACCAAACTATTCCTGACTTTTGGATCATCCACATGGAGCAACTGGTGTCTAAATCATTGAATTTAGATAACGTCATGAAGCCTGTGATGGAAATCGTCAACTATATCCGCACACATGCGCTTAACCACAGGCAATTCAAGAATCTCATCGCTGAGCTGGACCAAGGGCTTCCAGGTGACCTGCCGCTGCACTGCACTGTGAGGTGGCTGTCAAAAGGCCAGGTACTCTCTCACTTCTTTGAGCTTTTGGATGCCGTGAAACTGTTTACGGAAGAGAAGGACAAGGACTATCCCGAGCTCTCGGACCTCAAGTGGATTATGGATCTGGCCTTTTTGGTCGACATGCTGTGTCACTTGGACAGACTGAACCTGACCCTGCAGGGTAAGGTAAAAATGCTGCCTGACCTGGTGCAAAGTGTGTTTGCGTTTGTCAACAAACTGAAGCTGTTCAAGACACATATTCAAAAGGGAGATATAACGCATTTTCCCACTGCTAAAAGCCAGCGGGCAAGTCTCCAGCGCTGCCCTGAGTAAGCAAAGAGCCAGATATGCAACGCTGATTGAAAACTTGCACGAAAGCTTTGTGACCCGGTTCCATGATCTACAACTGAAAAGGCCACAGATTACGTTCCTCATCGACCCATTTAATGCAGAGACCGGCTGTTTGAAAGTCCCGCTAGTCACAGATGAAGCTGCGGCTGAGTTGGAGATGATCGATCTTTGAGAGGAGGACCAATTGAAACCTGCTTTAAGGGAAGGGACCATTGAGTTCTGGAAAAGTGCGCCAATGGAAAAATACCCCAATGTCAAACGGGCTGCGCTTAAGATACTGTCAATGTTTGGGTCAACATATGTCTGCGAGTCTGTGTTCTCATGTGAAATCAAAGCATCGATCTGTTGTGACTGACACTCGTGAAAGAATTGCTCCGAGTGGCAACAACGGAATACAAGCCAGATTTGAAGAGGATTGTTCAAGGCAAGGGATGCCAGAAGTCCCACTAAACAACACCCCTGTTTTACTTATATTTAAAGCATTTGTATTGATATGTTAAATATTTTTTTCTTTTTGAGCATTGAGAGTCGTGATGTGTGTATTCTGTACAGCAGGTGGGGTTATAGTTTCTTGCAGAGGCATCTTAGACACAAAAATACTAAAACAGTTTCAGTCACCCACGAATTTACAAACCAAACCACCATTACATTAAAGGTGGACTCCACTGCTGTCTCTCAACGTGCTCCTGGGGGACCTCGAGCCCTAGCTTGGGATTATGCAGTGGGTCATATGAGGGGAAAGGACCTTTTTGTGGTTTGCACTGAACACGCGGAGGAAAAAGGAGGAGGAGAGAAAGGGGGAGTAAGTCTGCTTGGGCGGGGTTTCCCTCTTATTTCAAGTCTGCACAGAAGAAGAGCGAAGCGGGAGAGAGGACGGAGCGTCTTCGGCTGCGTGGGAATGTTGCTTTCGTCGGCGAAGCGGGGCATTTCTGTCCCTTTACGGCATTTTTGTACTGTTTCTTTCTTCGTTTTCGTCTTATTACCACGTACTGGCTGAGGTAGTAGTTTGTGCTGTTGGTTGGGTTGAGACACTGCCCGCTATGGAGATGACTGCGCAAGCTACTGCCTTGCTAGTGCTGGTGCCTCCACTCCAGCCGAAGGAGAGAGGGAGAGGAAAAAAGCCCAGCTCCCAGCGCTGTTAGACGGTTTTTCCAGGTAATGCACACCTAGCTATGTAGGCTAGCCTCTCGTGGTGTATTTGAAGCTGTAATTTAAACAAGGACACCTGCTTACTGTTGATTTCTAAGCTGAAGCAGTTTAATTGCTGTATCATGTTTTTTTTTCTTCTTCTTCTAATAAAATAGTCAATGACTGTGGGGAGGGGGGCACTTTTGTCAATGTATTTTTAATTTTTATTGTGTGAGATTTGAATTATTTTTGGAGAATGGGTGAGAAAGCTGGCATGTGTAGTAATATAATTAGCGAGTTTAAAAAAGAAAAAAAAGCATTTTTTTTCTTTCTTTTTTTTAAAGATGCACGAGGAAGTGTGTATGCTATAGATTTGCAGTTTTCCGCCACCTCGGGCGGAGAGGGCTATGTAGGAAGCATGTAGGTCAACAGTACTGTTGCTATGAGGAGAGCAGTGACGTGGCTGCTGCTGCCCACAGAGGTGTCCTACAGTACATCTGCTCTGATGCACACAAGCTGGCTTTATGGCTCTCCCCGGACTTCTTTGTTAATAAGAATGCATACCATCATGCTGTGTGTGCTTCTCCTGCACATGAACATCTCTCATATATAAAAGCAGGGCATAAACGTGCACTGTGTTCTCCCTGTATTCTGCCTATCATGCTATGAATGGTTCTGAATGGTGAACCTCTGTGGTGTCCACATACAGTCACACCACATGATCCGGACCCCCCCACCCACCCCCACCCACTGTCTGTTGAGCAGCGGTGTCCTCGCGGGTGTCGGTCATGCCTTGCGAGTTAACCTTTGAAATCCTCCCTCAGCTGCCCAGCAGCATCTGGCTCTGCTCTGTAACACATCACCATGAGCCGTCAGGGGTCTCGTGATTGGGGTGTGACCCAGAATGGGTAATGAGCTTTGATTGGCTTGCAGCCTGGGTCGATTAACCCCCACCCCACCCCACCACCCTCTCCACACGTCCTGAGATGAGAGCGAGCCACTCATTCAGTCGGCTGTCTGACTTGAAGATTGAATTCTGCTTTGACCTTCCAAGAAGACTCCCCATGAAATATTTATGAGTTCACGCTGGATCGTGTGCTATGATAGAGTTATGTTCTTCCTGGGCCACAGTTCTGCCCACTAGCATCTGTGCTGACATTACACAATAAATTCTACGCCGGCTACTTGCTGTAGACACATGTAGGTAGGTTGTAAAGTAGGAGCGCCTTGTGTTTGCAAAAGCCTCTGACTGGTAAATGTAGCACAGTGGAGAGGTGTAGTTATCAGGCCCATGGAGCGGAGGTCCTACAGGCGTTGCATATATTCAAATAACTCCCCCATGTAAGAAATGCAAGTAATCCAGCCTGGAGGGCAAAACCAAACATCATTTATCATATCCTGACTGTAAAGGGAGCCGGTCTATGGATCACTGAGCAACACAGAGGCAGCCTATAGTGTGTCCTTCTCATCCATCTTATGCTGAAGCTCTCATTTGCTGCAGATAAATCATACTTCAGGCAGCCGAAACCCTAAAGCAGTAAATTACAGTCCCCTTTGTGGAAAGTCTGCCAGCTCAGATGGGTATCACAGCTGCACAGATGAAGCGGTGCACCGACAGGACGGTCAACCCTCGCGTGTCCTTTGTGTTATCAGATCCCTCTGCATGATTGTAAAAGAGAGGGGGGCAAGACTGAGAAAACCAGCAGTTTGGCACGTTTAAGAAGGTGACGGAAGTGTTTGGCACCTTTGTAGACGTGTTCAAAAATAACTGAAATCAACACTTTCTGAAAGCTTATCTGTGTTGGTGTGTAGAGGGCTCGCATGATTATTAGATGGATTGTGAACAATGTTTTAAAAAAAAATTTAACTAATAAATATATAGTTTAATGTATAATGTTGAAGTAATAAACACGGATATTTAGCAAAAACTATCTCTCCTTTTGCCTTTCATTGACACAAACTGGTTACATTCAGGCCTCTTTGGAAGGCAGCACTTTTATTTTTTTTCCTAAGGGCTGGGTTAATAAATAAAACTGTTATTTACTACCTTTATCCTCCTCCAAAAGGAGTGTTTCAAGGCCGTGCCCTCGACTGTCCCATGCGGCACTGCAGCGAGGTAACGCATCACCTTCTATTACAGCAAATGACTATCGCACTCCGAGCCCACTCAGCATCTCCCTCAGATCTGTCCATGGGTGGGGTGGGAGTGCTGTGACCTTGGAAAAAACAAGCCACCCACAGGAATGACTGTGTCATCATTGTCGTCATCCAATCTGGACCACACACGCACACACGTGTGGAGAGTAGGAGTGGAGTGCCAGATCCGAGCTGGCCTGACTGGAGGAGGATGCGGTGCTGGCCTGTGGGGACCAGATGGCCCTCCAGCTCCTGCAGAGGACCCAAGAGTGTGAGATTCCCACGACAGCGCTTAAAAAAAATCTTCTGAGCACGTTCCACATGCTTTCATAAAGGTGATCAAGTATGCAATATCTTAATATTGACATGTTGGAAGGATAACATTGGTTATAACAGCAATTACAGCTCCATAAACATAATCCTAGGTATTTATTTACTGTCGAATTACCGAGAAACTATAAAGTACAAATTTTACCAATAAAAATTGAACATGGAAAAAGAACAAGTTTAAATAACAGCAAAGACCTGGATGACATGACTGCAGGACCTTGCTCAACATTCCACACCCGTGTTAAACAGCATTATGCAGCAGTGCCTGTGAAAGGATGTCAGGAACAAATGGTCTTACTGATCACCGTCAGTGATGCAACTCTGATGTCTGAGAACTAAACGAAATCCAATCTCTCCAACTTCCTGTGCACAAGAACACAGTTATTACTAATGCTTCATTTGACACGATCCTCCTTTCATATTCCTGAATGTATATTTAAAGGCAGTTGTTTTCTTTTGTTTGTTCGGAGGTTATTTTAGCTACATATTGGGGACTTTTGAGTGTCACAGCTGGGGAATGGGGGAAGAGTGGGGTGGGGGCACTATTAACCAATCCAAAAACTAACACTTTCACTTTAAACATTTAATTAGTTTAGCCAGGTTTACTTTCCCTCCTGACTCATATTGGATGTTTTATTCTCCTGACATGTTAATTTAATTTACATCCATGGTCTCTCAGGTATTTCAAGTATTCAGTATGACATCACCGGAGAAGGACTCAGCAAAAATGTTGCAGATATTCCTTTTAGCTCCACAGATGTTTGACTTGCATTGACAGAATTTTTGGGTGAAAGAAAATGGCCCACATTCGTACCTTTTTTTGGTCAAGCAATCAAGTACGTGTACGTACGTGTTTTTCAAAAAGTCAAGATTACTTTCCTTGCAGCAGCCTCCACCAGGAAATCTTCATTGAGTTTGGCTATCGTGTGAACTAATACCCTTCATCCACATTTTTGCTTCTGGACTGTCTTGACACAGTTTGTCAGAGCGGTGATAGTCTTATGTGGTGCAGATGCTGTCTCCATTAAAGTCTAAGTTCCAAGAAAATTTCTTGTTTGATGCAGAATCAGTTATATCCAGTATTCGATCGTATTTGATGAGTCATTTACATCAGCGCTATATTAGTTCACGTTTTTAAAAAAATCTTTTCTTTCATAAAGTTCATTTGATACAGTTACCAAAGAGGCCAGGCCGCTACTTTTCCCAATACTCTGAGCTGTCTGCCAAGTGCATTCCAGAGCCAGGATCAATCAACACCATTTATTTATTTTTTAAATCACTGAGGCAGCAGAGAATTGTCACAATTGTTGATCAACTACTTTAATAGAGCAGAAAAATGAACTTCTTCACATTTATTTTTTTTTATTGTTCCTATGGGATTCTAAAACAGTACAAATCATGTGTGTTTTTTTGTTTCGGTAAGATATGCGTGACTTACAGTAACAGGAAGGGAGAGTTTGTCTGCTGGAAAAGGTTATTTACATTTTTACATTTAAATAAATTTACTCAGTTTCACCATTTTCACCTTCAAAATAAAAAAAAAAAAAAGTACAATTTGAAATAAAATATGGAAACCCACTCCGTAACGTAAGAACTGTGTTGACTGCTCAGACACAAGTTTAGCAATGACGGGCCAGATTTATGCTCTGAGGGACATCTGTAACATCAGCGTCGTTACAGGTACCTGTTATTTATACATTTTGATTTTTTTTTTTTTTTTAAATGAGAACAATAAATCTGAGAAAAGGTTCTATGAGGTAAAGCAGGGATGTCAAACTCCTTTTACATCATGGGCCACATGCGGCCCACTTTGATGTTAAGTTGGCCCGAACCAGCGATACTCCACTCCTTCTGTCAGTGTAAAGACATTTGACTACACATTTAATCCCAATTACTATAAGAAAAAGAAGTGCAATTTTTAATTTTTCTACGTGATAAAGAACTGTAGCTGTTGGAAATGAGAGAAATCGGTCAGTGCAAATAAATAAATGTGTACAAATTACAGAAAAAGCTTCTGGTGGCTCATTTACCCCCCGCGCCCTTGTAATTACAAAACTGAAGGTTTTTGTTAATTCATAGAAAATGCCTTGTTTTATTTTTATTTTTACTCATTTAAAAAAAAAGTTGAGTGAGAAAACAGGAACCTTTTTGTTTTGATCTTTGTTTATCTGTTACATTATTACCGGTGTCTTATAATTGGCAATAAGGGAGATCTTCATAAGGGGAAATGCTATGTCCTCTTTCACATATCCCAAAGCCATCCAGTGGGCCAGATTGAGTCTTTGCCAGGCCAATTCTGGCCCCAGAGCCTTATATTTGATGCCCCTGCTGTAAAGGATGACTACGTAGCTTAATGATGGCACATGCAGAAGGTGAACGACAGCTTAAGGAGGAACATGTCTGAAACATGTTTGTTTTCCTTTGTAGATCTCAACTCATGTTCAAATAAATACAATAGTAAAGAAATAAGGAGTGTGAAATGTATTGGGCCAAAATCTTTTAAGTGTCACTCCACCTGGTAGTGTAGTCTTCATTTAAAAAAAAAAAAAAAAAAAAAAAAAAAAAATCTCTCCTTAATAGCAAACGCAGTATCGCAATGGTACAAATGGCAACTGCAGTATTAGAAGTAACAGCCGAAAGTCAGCAGAAGGAAACCCATTTTTCCCACCCATTTCACTGGGAGATGTGGAAAAGTGAATGGCTGAGTCTGGCTAAGTTAAAAGCGTGCGTGGAACAGAGCTGGAATGATTCATATTTACAGCAGTCTTTAGGTTT
>NW_024582465.1:1487128-1508896 GCF_018398535.1 Haplochromis burtoni
GTAAACACTGTACAGGTGTTCAGCCAAACACACTTAACCAATGTCTTGTGTTTCAGATTATTTACATTTTCACATTATTAAATATTGTGCATTAGTTAGTAACAGCAGTCCTGAGATGTCGTCATCTCATTCGAGAGTCCAGGTTTACAGGGTTTGCCCCCCGAAACACAGCTAAGGATGGCTTCCACGAGAATTAAAAAAACAATAATAACAGTAATCATTAACAGCTACTCTTATGATTGTTTCCTTTTCAATATTTAAAAAAAAAGGGAGAGAGAGAGAGAGAGAGAGAGAGAGAGAGAGAGAGAGAGAGAGAGAGAGAGAGAGATCACCCTGATTGAGGATAATCAGGGTGAAACTGAGACAGATCAGGTTTTGATCTGAGCAGAAACAAAAGCACTTTTAAAAGGAGAACAAGGAATGAGGTAAAACTGCACATGTGAAGTTTTAAAAGGTCAAGGCAGGGTTGTGTTTCAGCGATGGCTGCGGTTTCGTAGCTTGGCTAGTTCTGCTTGTTTCCATACATGAGGGGAATGATGTAGACAGAGATGTCATCTCCGGAGCCTAATCTGTCGTTGGCTATCCTCCAGCCTCGATCCTTCAGCACCCCCCTCGCTCTCATTATGAGGTCTTGAGCTGCCATCGTGTACCTGAGGGAACGAAAGTGAGAAGTAGTTACGGTGTCAGCATCACACGGCGATATTCAATTAGATAATGATCAAAACAGGGAATAACGGCAATGTGCAGCCATTGAATAAATGCCTCTGCCCACAGTCAGAAGAAAACAAACAAAAATTAAAAATTAAAAAAGTAAAACCATTGAGGAAATAATCAGGGAATCCTGTTAATGAGCTGCTCTTTGACATCATTATCTGAATGTTTGGAAATTTGCGTAATCGTGAGAAGATAACCACGTTCACCCTCTCCAAACAAGACAGAGGTGAGAGGAAGTTCAGGCCTGTCTGCGACTGCAGCTGTGTGGGATGGGTGAACATGCCTGTGCTGATCGTCAGGGTCGCAGTTTGCCAGGAAACAGCCGACCGATTCAGCCACTTCCTGGTTGGAGAGGACGTCCCACAGTCCGTCAGTTCCCAGCACCAGAACGTCATCGGCTCCATGCTCACACTGTGCTAAAGGATAAACTCTGACCTGAAGTTAGAAAAAAAAAAAGAGAAGCAAGAATTGTAAAACTTTGCTGTTTGTACAAACCTTGTACACCCGTTACATATTTATAGACAGAAAATATTGTATAGATGGATTCTGCATTTTAGCCGTGTTTAACCTGAAAAAGCTGCTGCAACGCACTTTATAATGTGCTGCACGTTCATCTGTTCAACATGCTCACTCTGTAATTAATGGACAGCAGTCTTAAGCCTTAGCCATGGCCTCCTAGTGGTTATCTTTAATCTTGAAAGGGTAAACTGATCCAGATTATATTCTAATACCAGGGTGGTGAATCTGAATTACAGCAATAAGAGCATTTAATAATTTCAAGACAAACGGGATGCAACTTTAATACTTCAAAACTAACAGAGCAGAGGATTTGCTCTGTACACAAGGCTCAGAGTGAATCCTGGAAGTTCATCTCTGTAACTGATGGCTCAGCTGATACTCTATTACACAACATACTGCCTGTCAGAGGTGGGAAGCAATGAAGCACAGACACTTTATTACTGTACTCGAGCAAAATTGTCAGGTAACTGTATTTCAGTGTTTATTTTTCTGACAACTTTTTACTTTTACTCCCCACATTTTAACACAATTACCTCTGTTTTTACTCCTTGCATATTCATGTACAGGCATGTTATTTTTTGGTTCATGCATTTTCGGGGAGTCATTGTTTTGTATTTGTCATTGGTGCTTATTGCATAGGATTCACTGCAAATCTTACTGTGCACATGATTCATTACATTATACTCAGGGGTTAATATGTTATAATATGTTAATAAGTTGTGATTGCAGAATACAGCACCTAAGTATGTATACTCCTGCTTAACTGACAAATGTATGTACTTCTGCCACCCGTCTTGGCTGTTTCATACAGGACCTCTGCAGGCTGCTCTGCAACCCGCCTCAATCCCAGCTGTTTTTCTTTCTTCCTGTATCTGATTTAATCTGGGTTGTATCTGTTGTCACTGACGCCTCTCCTTTTCTGTGCTGCTACTCTCCCTGCTCCTGGCTTTCAGTGTTACAATGCTTTCCCACAATGCAATACAGAAGGCAAGCAGAGGAGAAGCTGGAAATGGCGTAATAATGAAACATCCGATTAAAGTACACCATCTTAGTGGTAAATGGACTGGTTTATCTATAGCACTTTTCTACTTTACTTGAGCACTCAAAGTGCTTCTTGCTTCAAGCCTCATCCACCCGCATTCATACAAGCAATTTTTCTACGCCTAAGTGCTTTCTATGTCTAACATTAACACTCAAAGGGTAACTCAGGATTTACTACCTTGCCCAAGGGTACTTTTTCCATGCAGAGTGGAGGAGTCAGGGATCAAACCACTAACCTTCTGATTAGAAGATGACCTGCTCCATCTCCTGAGTATACTATAATGTTTGCTAATGGGTCACTAACCAGTGACTTAAGAAAAAATGGATTACTGAACTGCTCCCGAGTGGAGCCACGCTGGCCATCTTTTACACAGTCACTGGTACTGTTCAAAGATTTGACAGCTTAGAAACCAAAATTTTCATCTATCATTAGCGCTACATGCCAAGTCAAGGGATTTCCAATTTCATTGTTGTGCTTCAAGCAATTCTGGACCAGAGTGCTGGACCACCCAACATTTTTATTGACATAAGCTACTGAGATTATAATAAGAAGAATTAAAAAAAAATCAATGGCAGCCACAGAACACAATGTACACTGTTTTGTGGATTACCTGTACTGTAACAAGTCTCTTAGTGTGGATATCTCTACATGAATCTCTCAAAATATCAGAAGAAAAATTACTAGGATGATCTTTCCATTTAATCTCTACTTTCTTAACACATCCGCCTCCATATACTTGTCTAAACAATGTTGATGGTCTCAATCCTTCAAAGATATTCTGAAGCAGGGAAACTCGTGTTACTGTGGCAACTCTGGTGAGGCACAGTCTTTCAAATTACTATGGGCGAACAGAAGCATACTCTGAAACAGCAGGCAAAAATAATACCCAGTGGCCTTGGATGGCTTTTGTTTGGTTGCTTCAAGTAATTCTTTTGCTACTGTGGAGGCGTTGCCTATTCACAGCAGGCACACCAACTTAGGCTACTTTAAAAACAGAACACCACACGCAAGCAGGGAGAGTCACTGTAAGATTATCAAAATGAGTTGTGTGTGGATCACAAGGCTCCATGTTGTGGGGAACCTTGAGATGAACAGTAAGTCAGGCTTTGAAAGAGAGAAACACAGCAAGACTATCAATCTATGAGGCAGCATTCCTATAGTATGACAAGAAAAGGGAAGGACCTGATCCTCTGATTTTTACTCAAATACCCAAATTCTATGTCAAAATGACTCAAACTGCCAAGGTCAGCCTGTTTTATTTATTTTTTATTCACAACCTGAGAGAAGTCTGTAATTCTAACTTGACAGTGTGCAGGGAAAACATGTCCCCGCAGGACGTTTTCACATTCCCTGCAGGGCACTCTCCCACACATTTCTTTGAACATATAAACTAGTGGATGTCAAAATAAGTCAATATCAGGAAAAAATTCTTCTTTTTGAATGTTTGTATATCTCCTGTGAGAGGCCGGTGGTCTATCCAAGGTGTACCCTGCCTCTCACCCTATGACTGGGATAGGCTACCCTGAATTAGCTGAAAAACCTGAAGACGGCGAATGGGTTTATTAAAGCCTAAGTTACTTTGACAGTGACCTTCAGTTTGTGTGTATTTTGGGGTTCATCTTCCTATAATACACCACAGATTCTCTATGGGGTTGGGGGTCAGGTGATTTGGTTGGCCAGTCAAACGCAGTAATAATTAGTAGTAGTCCTGGCACTTTGGCAGAAACTTCACACTGGAGTTTAAACACCTTTTTTCTCTATTCTTCCTCAAGACTGTAGGACCTTGATTTTCCCATAAAATGCTAATTTTACTTTCATCTGAAGAGACTTTGGACCTCTGAGCTACTGAAACGCTTCTTGCTTTCCTCAGCTCATGTCAGATGCTTCTCCGGTTCAGGCATGGCTTTTTATTAGCGTTTCAGTAGCCTCTTTCCTGAAGACCATCTGTATGTGGTGGCTCTTGATCCACTGACACCATTCACTCCTTGTGAAACTCTCCCAGTTTGTTGAATTTACTTTTCTTAACAATTCTCTGAAGGCTGCAGTCATCACTGTTCTTTGTGCACAGCACTCTAACAGTCATGCCTTTCATAGTGACCCTCTGTGACTTCACCCTTAAGCCGATGTTTAATTGTATTGTTATTATTTTTCTTCAAAAGAGGCTATTATGGCCCCTTAATGCTCAGGAATACCACGTCTTTCATATAGAAATCATGTTTTTATGCTCTATCTGGAAAAACCTTGACTTCACTCATCTTATAGGAACATCAAAAAAAGGAGGCTGAACTATGACTGAACTTTGAGTGCAATGAATTAAAGATCAAGAGAATGTGCAGGTTTTCATGACTACTGCAATCATTTGCAGTGGATTCCTTCTTGCAATCCACTGCACTGCAGGGACCATCAACGCACACGTTGACCACACAGTTCACAGTCCCTCCTGTTACTGGCTATCAGCGGTTACCTCTGCGCTCTCGTTATATCAGGCGGCTGACACAATGAGGGTGATATAAAACTAAAGAGCCCCTCTAAAACACTAATGTTAACATACTGCCACTCTTGTTCTGACTTTTCCTTTTATTCCGTTTTCTCTCCTCCCCTCCTGACACATGCTCAAATGCAAAGGATTTTAAACCCTAACCCAGACTTTGGCTCCCTTCCCCAGAATAACTTAACATATCTCTCAGATTTTAGTCATTCAGCAGCTACGCAGCAACAAGGCCAAGAAGGAGTAGGCACAGATTTCCTCACTAACAGTCCAAGCGATGTATGTGCCACAAGAGTGCTCTGCTTTCATCATTCTGTATTTGTGTACCCACACACCCACTGTTTTATAGCAACAACTTTATGTAACCTGACGGAGGATAGATGCTGTGAAGTGACCGATGAAGGTGACTCTTTGAGAAGAGTGAGAAGGTAAAAAACAATTACATTACAACTGCTAACATCCAGGTTTTTCTTCTTCTGCTTTGTGACAGACGATGTAATCATTGCATTTGATGCAGTCATGTGAAAAAGTGTAACCCACAGAAATTGTTCCTATTAAGGCAGGTTATAAACTCAAGTGAATAGCACACAAAATTCATATTTTGTAGACGATTTAGATTTTTTAAGTGGCTTTAAAAATAAGTAGGTACATTTTCAGATTTGTTGCCATAGATTCAAACATCCTAAAGTGTGGTAGATGAATCCAAGATACTGTCTGGCCACAGAAACATTAGACCTGATTGGTGAGACATGGGCAGCTCTGTGGGAGAAAAACCTCATACAAGCTATAAAGGACACTGACAGAAATGTTGTATTTTGGAAGTTGCTTCGCTGCCTCAGATACTGGGCACATTGCAGTCAGTGATTCAAATATGTATTCCGCACCATATCTAAGAGTGTTAGGAGATAACACAAGGTCATCTGAAGAGCAAGGTTCGCAATTTCATTAAAAGAGCACCTCTCTAACTGTTGAGCACAAGGAGTGAGGATCGATAAAGCCTTCAACTTGTGCTGAGGCCAGTGGCCGGGGGAAGCGTTTTAGTTTAGGGAAGAATAGATTCAACTGAATAGCAGCTGTTTCAAAAAGAAAACCACCTGTGAAAAAAAAAGAGAGAAACTGAAGATGAAAGAGGATATGATGATGCAAAACAAACCTCAAAAGCTTAAGGCATTCAAGTTTGAAGGTTTCACTGTGGCCCCATAGTCCCCCGAAACGCACATTATCGGAAACCTTTATATATGTCGTACATACAAAACGGCCCAAGAGTTTCAGAGAATTAGTATCCTATAGATAAGAACTGCAGGAGAAAATCCACAGAAAGAACTGAAAGACTGCTGTTTACAAAATGCTTTTGTAATCTGTAATAGTTTGCCAAAGGAGGCCGTGCAGTGTGTGGCCAGTCTTTGCTCTTACTTTCTTATTTTGAAACTAAAAACGATGGAAACAAAAGTAGTGCGCTCACCGTCTCGGCTATTTTTGCATATTTGCTGTGGTTGTGTTTGTTAATAGCATCGTTATCTATAGTCAGTATTTCAACGATTGTCAAATGTCTGGTTGCTCAGATAAGCCATAAAAGCCAACAACCTCCCATGGGATGTACTTATTTTTTCACATGACTGCATATCCTTGAGAGCCTAGAGGGTGGTAGAGCCTGTTCTTGTCAATACTTAGCGAGAGGCCCAAACCCACTGGACAGGTCGAACAGAAAGGACTCTGAATCCTTTTTCCTTCTTTGCTGTAAGGCAAAAATTCTAACAACATGACCAAGGCAGACATAGAGAAGGACACAAAAATGTAAAACTGGAGCGTACCTCTGGGCAGCAGGACAGGAAGGGCTTAATGTAAATGTTGGAGTCGTGCACTTTGAGACTGTGGTCTCCGAGGCCTCTCGTTACCCCGATGGTCGCCAGCACGCGAGCCTGGAAAAGATCAGAGGCATTTAAAGCACAGCCTCCGTATGAGACAAACAAAGCAGCAACAAACTCTACGAAAGGCATTTTCATTTCTGCCCATGACTGATCGTCTTATAATGAGTGAGATCTTATGTAGATGTTATCTAGAAGGCCACAGTGGAAGCCTTTTGAAACTCGGGTCTCCATTTTGAAGCTTGGTCATCATTTCTGCTCTTCGTCACAGACTGCAGAGATCGGAGAACCTGACGACACCATGACTGGTGAACAGTTTAGAAACGAGCCAGAGGTTTTGATTATTTGAATCGCTTTGCTTTTAGGAAAATCTTACATCTAAAATCTTGCATAAACCACCATGTGTAGAGCAGGTCGCACATAAACCAGGAAGATAGATGTCAACAACATCAGCCTGTGGTAATAATTCTACCATTCATTATAATTTTTCCAAATATTTGGAACATGTGGTTAACATTTGGGTTTGTTTAATTATGTCTGTGGGTTTTAGACTTCAGGCACTGACTGCAAAGTATTAAAAACAGCCCTTAGATTTTAAATTATGTTAGTTTGCTAAATTACTTCTGAGCCTCTGAAAATGTGGGATTCTGTATAAAAAGAGTAAATGTAGCACTTTGGATCAATCCACTGAGAGACAGACAGCCATTAGGCATCTAGAGCCAATTCAGAAAAACTAGTTAAACTAACTACATGTCAGAGAGAACATGCCTCACAGCAACAGATGGTGGGTTCAAACCCAGGACCTTGTTGCTGTGAGGTATCAGTGCTAACCACTGTACCACCGTGCTACGCTTTTTCCCCCCCTTTTTAAATCCTGCAATTAAAGCTGAAAGTCTGCACTTCAATCACATACTGATTGTTTGATCCTCCCTGAAGCTGATTCATATTGTCAGGAAATCTCTACTGTACAGAGAAAGAACTTTTAGGCACGAGCACAAGAGGAGCCGAGTAGGACTGAGCTTGGATCAGTATGCAGAACGACGCAGGGAGAGTGTTTTAAAGTGGTGGAAAGGTTCCTCCAGCAGAGAAAGGGGTAAAACATCCTGGGATTAATTGTAGAGTGCCGGGGCCCAGAGGGCTGCGCACCAGGGGCTTTGAAGTGTTCTGGCGTTCCTCTCTCTCACTCTATCTAGCCATCCATCTCCGCTCCTCACTTCAAAGGGAGAGGACACGACGTGGGCACCGGCAGCTGCGCCGGGGTGAGTCTGAATGCGGTTGTGGGCACACAGAATACTGTAGGGGTGACATCTTTCCCCTGCTGTCAGTCAAACTCAGATCTATTTTCTGTACGTATGGAAGTGAAAACTGGGGAAGAGCACGGCGAGAGCATATTCAGGTCTATCACACTGCTCCTTTGACCTTTTCAAGTCAAAAAAAAAAGAGAGAAAGGCTCCTACACAGCACTGCATGTACAGTGTAACTGAACGAGGGGGAAACTCTTGACCTTTTGTTCTGTGTCATTTCCCTTTTTTCAGCGTTGACAAGATTTTGTTAGTGCAAGTCAGTGTTTCAGTATTGATATATTCAGTTAGCATATGTTACCTTTCATCATATCCATCTAACACACGACTCAGATAGGACCATCACATTAGACCTCTGCCTATTTTTTTTTCGTTTTTGGTTTTTAAATTGGCTGAAAGACATAATAATAAGTCCTTGGAGAGCTCGTTTGTGCTACAGGTTGTGCAGGATTCAAAAAGGCCAGGAATGTCTCTACACAGCGATTTGGGTGATGTGAGGTCGGGTGTACCAATGATGCCCCAGTGAGCTTTGATTACATGCATGGCACATGAAGCTGTGGAAGCACTTCTTACCTTCTTCCCTTCACCGTAGATCAGGGGAAACTTTAGGTCATCTTCCTCTATGGTTTTATATGCCCTGTGCAAAGAATACAGAACACGTTAATGTTTTTTTTTTCTTCCTGTTTATAGCAGGCTGCACACACATGCCCTAGAGATACTTCACTTCCATACCCCCACCCCCTCTCCTTCCCACAGGCCCTGCTGCTGACATGAGGGGACTGGCACAGAGAGAGAAAAGGCAGAGTTAAAAATTCACACAAACACACAGAGATCCTTAGCTTAATTCTCTCACTTTCTTTTCCCCCCCGTTTCTAACTGATCCTGTGAAGGTATCCCTAGCGACAAAGAAGACGCCTGCACGAGACAGTCTAGGTGCACTGTTGGTTTTCTGCAACTGTCTGTGGCGCCTGCGCATGTACGCCTCTGAAGGTCTGAAAGTAAAGCAGCTAAAATGATGCAAGAGAATCCACACTTTCCATCCTCCTGTTCTCAGAGCACTCTTTAAACTCCCCACGCGAACTAATGAATAATTTACCATCTTCACACTGGGACCAGACAGAGCTGCGCTGTGAGGAGGAAGACTGTACAATGCTCGCTGTATTCATCTCAGATCTAAGCGATACACTTTTCACCTTTACAATTCGGAAAGTCGAAGTGAAGAAACCCAGCACTCTTGCTCCTGGTGCGTGTGCTCCTATTCATCTGCGAGCAGCTGTACTTCACAGGAGCAGCTGTGTAACTTTACTGTACCAGATACATAACAAAACCCAGCCAATTTCCACGAGAGCTGCCAGGTCAGAGTTTTCCATTCAGAACTCGCACCAGGTGCTGTGAATAAAATTCTGGCTCTTGAGCGAGCGCTGACTTGGTTGAAAATACAATTAGAAACACAGGTTTCTCTTTATTTTAGCCGTCAGATCACAGGGAGCGAGGAAAAGAATATTCAGAATGGTCATAAAAGCGGCCTAACGTGGATCGGGGGATGCGTTTCATGTAGGGAAATTTCCTGAAAATAAATGTTTAGTTTGAAAAGCTGCTAAAAAGACAAATGTTTCATTTGTGAATGTGACCCAAGTCTGCCCAGCACACCACAGTCCATGTACTTCAGATTAGCGGGGACCAGGATGGTTTCTACATTACTGCTGGTTTCACTCAGAGAGACCATATGTTTCCACCTTAGGCGAGCGCTACACTGCTGCACTCAGCACTTTTTCCTTCTTTTTTTTTTTTTACTGTGAAAGCAGGAACTATCACAGAGAACACAGCCCACAAACACAGGAATACAGTCTAGAGCCTCATCTAAGCGAGGCGAGCTGTATTACCAAATAAGAGCCTTCAGAAGGATTTCCTCATCAGTTTCTTAGATCTAAAATAGCACGACCGATGATACGAAACTTAAAACCATCTACCAAGACAGGGTTCACTGTTTTTGTTAGAAAAAAAAAAAGAAAGAAGAAGAGGTGCTACTTCTGCTGTGTCACTCAAAACTTCTTTTGTTTTACCCTTTCACCTTCAAGATTTGTTAAATCTCCTGAAAAAAACAACAAACAAAAACTACGACACGGAGACACGCATTCCTGTCATTATTTCAAAGATGTCTTGGATAAAATCCCCAGAGCCTGCTGTCAGGGACGGCCTCCCCCTCGAGACGAGTGTTTACAGCGAATCCAGCCTGTCTGACTCGAGATAACAAGAGTGTGACAGGATGAGAAAGATACACATTAATCCTGTTATGATACCTGCTCCTTGCTCTGGGACACTGAGTTCTAAAAACAGCAAAGAAAGTTGCTCAAGGGCCGCGCTGTTTGACCACACTTCTTTTTAAAGAAGTGTGGTCACATCCCTGTGGTCACATCCTCACATCCCCTGAGCTTCCCAGCTCGGGGGATGTTAGAGGTGGGCGAATGGAACCAGATATCAACATTATCAATACTACCGCTGGAATTGGTATCAGATCAATTGGGCACGTCTATTTTATTTATAACCTACAGTAAAGTGCTGTAGAGGCAGGTGCATTTACACTCCAGATCTTCAAAACCCCAAATCAAAATACATGAAACGTAAAGTAAAAATAAAAACAGGGATTTATTGGTGAAAATGGGTTCAGAATTGGCAAATTAATGATGATTCATCTCATAAATCTCCCCTAAATGACCTGCCTTTTATTGACCCTGTATTTACTTGGCATTGGTTCAGTATGAAACTTTGCAGTATTGTAAAGCACCGCAGGATGTTTGGTTGCTTGATACATTGCAGCATGTGACTAAAAGGGGGGCGGGTACACCAGGGAAAGAGGGCAGAAGGGGTTGTATCATGTTTTCCCTGCAGGTGACTAAAAGGTGGACAGGAGGGAAGAAGGTGGTGTCACCTCCGCCCGCTGCAAAGAGGGGGTGACAGAAAAACATTGGCAGTGCATGCACTGCGTCATAACTCGCTTGCACACTGCTATATATACACACCTGTCAACAGATACTGAGGTGACATTGTAACGGGCCGTGTCAGCACTGGATGAGTCACACAAATTAGTGCAATTGACAGTTGGTTTTAAAAAAACAACAACAATTTTTTTGGTCAACCTTGATAGATTGAGTGGTGCTTTCAAGAGCAAAGCAAGGCCAGAGAAAATGGCAGTGACCCAGCGACTCCTCTAATGCAAGCTGTAGGCATCAGTCATACCAATACAAAGCCATAATGGAAAAAGAAAGAAGGAGCAGATGGAGGGCTGGAAGACAGAGAGATTCCAGGCGGGCGAAATTAATACAGCACTTTGTGAAGTTTTCAGCACTATGGCTGTTTAGACGCATCGCACGCTATAATCAGGGAGATATCTAATCAGCCCCCAAATTCATTCATTCTGCAGCTTGACAACAACCCAAAACATGCATCCACAGTCATGAAGAACCATCTCTAGCAACAAGGAGGCCTGCAACAGATGGTCTGGCCCCCACAGAGCCCCGATCTCAGCGTCTTGGAGTCAGTGTGGGATTACATGAAGAGAGAGAAGCAGATGAGACGAGGCGCGTTTTCCCGAGATGCCTGGAAAAATCTATTTGCCAAGTACCTTGAAAAAAGTGTTTGCCCACAAGAACCTGGTATTGTTTTCAAGGCTGACCATGGTATTTTCTTTTTCTTCTTACATACAACACTCTGTAAGAAGAAAAGTATACCTTAAAGACTTTTGAGTGAATGCCACTGATACGACTGTTTGTGCTTCACAACCATTCACTGTCATCCATCCCTTCCCTCCTTTGTGACCAACACAACATACCAATCATCCTTCCTTCATCTGTTTATCAATTTTTACATCTTACCTCAATCCACTTACTTCTTTTTCCTTACTCCAGTCACCCACCCCTCTTCCCCAACCTCCTTCCCTCCCTCCACCTGCCCGCCTGCGTTACCGCAGCTTCTACATTACGGCGAACACGGCCGACTGCTCAACATCCATCATTCTGGGCAAATAACACAGCCTGCCATGCCGGCCAATGACCACTATTACAGCCGACAATGCCAACGCCAGAACCTCAATCTGGTCCAACTGGCCGAGGGAGGGGAGGTAAAGAAAGCAAGGGAGGGAGACAGAGAGGTGGGCTGCAGGCCTGTATGCCTTCATTAGACTGCAGCCTTGATCACGGATGCCTTTGAGGGAATTGGACGCCAGCGTACGCCTACGCGCTCACAGCATGTGGGCACACAGGCTGCACATACACATATACATGCACAGACAGAAAGCTGAAGAAAGATTAAAAAAAAAAAAAAAAAAAAAAAAAGATCCTCTCTCCCTATACAGCATATAATCTGCACCTATAGACGATGACACAGTTAAGTCAGAGCCATGCACTTCAGATCAATTAGCTACAGCAGCTGACAGGGTACTAATTCAAGACCCAGACTTAGTCCGGGTGAAATTGAGCCATAACTGGGTTATGGGTAGAACCTGATTAAAAATACATCACAGGCTGTCTCTGCTGCTCAGACAGTAAGCAGGCAGACTGAGTGAGAGTTTTGGGCCCAATAAGAAGTGCAGCCACTGACTGACCTACATCTGCTTTAACTGAGCAGAGCCATAAAACACAACTGCATGCAGGTGGAGTCAAAAAAATATATCCTGCTCAACTCTCGTCAGTCACCCACTTCATCCTCAGTTCACGCTTTCCTTCGATAGAAGTGTCTCTCCTGTAAATGCATCTGCATAGCAATACTTGTAGTTTTCTAGAAACAATACAAAACATAAAACACACAATAATTAGCTCTGCCAGTCATTGCATGGATTCTGCTTAGTATCTCAGCCAGCTCGGGATAGAATGCTGCCAACGTATGTCGCAGTGCAAGTGACACAAACGGCTCTGAAATCCTATTTAAGAGCCCAGAGCATCCTGACTGAGATGCAGAAGTCTGATTAGAATCACATTAAAAAGCAGGCTTTCTAAACTGAAATGCCTTTTCCACTAGTTTGGGGATTTTTAATAAGGGATCATTCTACATATCAACTTAAATGATCTGTAATTATTAATAATGGATAAAAAACTGTTTTTAAAACTATATTTAACTATACTACACGCTCTCAGTGTCAGCACAGGTTACCAGTTCAATTTCCTAAAACAGTGAGTCTTTTCTAAGAATTAGTCACACCTCAAGTAGAGCACCAATACTGACTGTGGTCCACCACCACGAACCAGATACGTGAATAATAATAATAATAATAATAATGATAATAATAATACACCTGCACCTTCACTTCGAAACAAGCATCTGGTTTTGAGCGTTATATTTTTCTCATCCCCTCTCTCTTTACGTGTGTCTGTGTGTGCTTGCATGCATGAGTCATTAGTTAATAAGAATACAATCATATCCACAAACTTCATAAAAGGCTCTCTGAAGGTCTTTCAAAGATTTCCTTTGGATATTGGCTGCTTTGTCACTCGTTTTCAACCCCATCCTTGTACCTGAGCATTTTTGGAAGAATGTTTTTTTCCCCTTGTTGAAACACTTAAAACTGACTTATGAATTATTCAACCTTTAAAAGCGGTCAAATCGTTATCAGGATGTAAGGAGGAAGTCAGCTGAGAGGTACAACAGTGAGTGTCTGTAGCCAACTGTAAAACATGGCAGAGGCTCCGTCATGGTTTTTGACTTGTCTAGATTTTGATTCGCAATGCAACACCATTTGGAAAGCATCTGATTGGCTGAATTTATCAGCGTGGCAATGAACCCAAACACACCGTCAATGCTGTAAAATCATACATGAATAGCAAATCTCATAGGCTAGCCTAAGCAGAATGGAGAGCTCAATATTATTAATATAAGGAGTGTTGTGATTGCACTTTTTTTTTAATAAATCTGTAACCCAATTTCCTTTTTTTTTTCATTTATAGAGCTTTGCACTGTTCTATATGTTTAGTTTTGTAATCCATATTGTGTTAAGTTACCTGGGTAAATATGCTAAATTAGCTGTTTAATCGTAAAGGTAGCGATGAAGACCTTACTTTATTTCTGAGTGTTTTTGAATTGCGGTAATGCTAGTTTAATAGATTGCCATGGCTGGAAAAAGTAAAAACAAAAGGTGAAGATTCAGCAGCGATAACTAAAAGCTTTAGTGGTCCTACAAAATTAAATGATCTATCCTTGAACCCATTTCTACATAAAGAAAATGTAAACACAATGTTTATATAATATAACCTTCCCTGCCTCCGTTTCTCTGGTGCCCTGGTCTCAGCTTTTTCTGTTTGCCAGTTCTTAGTTTTTATACATTTTTTTCCTATTTCCCTCCTTTTCTCTCCATCTGTACACTTTTTATTTTTCTCTTCACTTTAGGACACAGGGCAAGGTCTTTGCTTTGCCCACTAACACACAAAAGAAGAAATACGAAGGACAGTTCCTGACCTCTTTATGACAACTGATGACTTGAATGACTTTTTAAAAGTAAAGTTTCTTCCCCCCATTGTGGCCATTGTGTTAATAGTTAAGTACTGACCTTACAATCTAAAGTTCCCAAGATGATTGTGGAGTGCTAATGAACTGAATTACTCGGTGAATGGGACACAGATGAATTTCTTTATAGGGTACATTGTGCAAAAATCTATCGAATGTAAATAATAGTGTAGGCTGCAGAGATTTCTTTCAGAAGGCTCATAAATGCATTCAGCCAGATATGTGGCTAAATAACATTGACAGCATTTCTAACAAATGTGAAGGACTTGAGTGCAGAAACCAAAATGTTATCCTCCCAGGTGGATACTGGACACTGACATACATTCAATCAGTAATTTAGTCCAAAAAAAAAAAAAAAAATTAGTTAACCCACCATCCTGACATGGTGAAGTCACGATACAGCATCCTCTTCCCCACCTCCTTCCTCTGGACTCTCCTTGGGAATTCCAGATGTGTAAACTCATTCCCTAATAAGTGGGGCTGCATGTAGGCCTGTGATATGAAAAGAGAAAAAAAAAAAACAGAAAGAGAAGAAGATTGACGCGCCCTAGGGATAGGAAAAACAATTCCATAGTCTATTAAGCTGGCACAGAGAGCAGGCCGTGTAAGAGAGACAGAGCTAAGCATAGCTGGTGTCTCAACAGGAGGGGAGGCCAGCTCTGCTAATATCTGACAGCTGTGCTTGCTAGAAAGGAGCTGAGAAAGGTTCTTTCTTACCAAGAACTGCAGTCGCTGCCTCTCTGACTCTGGTGTGAACTCTGCTGACATGGGAATGACTTCCCCAGACCGGATAATGATAGCTCTGAGGGAGAGGAGCAGACAAAGCAAAACTCTATTCATCCAGGAAGGGACACAGTTGTTCCTGTAGGCTAAAGGGCACGAGAAGGTGAGCGAGAAACACAGAGACGAAAACAAAGAAGATTCTACAGTCTGCTACAGCAGGGGAAATCACTATTTTTGAACCTCTTTCGAATTTGTTAGTTTTCTCACACACAAATAAACAACATTTTAATGAAGAGGGACGGAATATTAACCAAAAATCCAGAACAAATAAACACGTCACATAAAAGTTCTAAATTAATTTAAAATGTTATTAAGGGAAGTAAGTGTTTGATCCACTACGATCTGCTGCTACAGATTGGTTGTGCGCTTGTGTGCCACACAGATTACAATCAACCAAGCAATTAGAGATACTCCTGATTATAGCTCATTATGTCCACAGACACCTGTCCACAGAATCAGTTTAATTCATTAAAACCTCCCCTCCACTGTGGACAAGACCAACGAGCTGTTAGACCATTAACAAGAAGCTTCACGTGAAGCTGATCACTGTTGGTGTGATTATTCAGAAAAAACTATCTCTCTCGGTCTGGAGCTCTTATGTAAGATATCACCTCATTGGGTGAAGATGATCATGAGAAAAGTGGTGGAACAGCCCAAAACTACACAGCAGGAGCTTGTAAATGAGCTGAAGGGAGTTGGACCACAGTCACCAAAGATGACCCAAAGATTACCATCCCCATAGTCAAGCATAGAGGCGGAAGTGTTATGCTTTGTTCGTGTTTTGCTAGGGGATACTTATTTTAGTCAGTGACATACAAATCAATACGTATTTTTATGCAATGTGTTTTTTTCTGGATTTTTGGTTGATATTCTGTCTCTCCATTAAAATAAAACCAGCATAAACACCAGAGACTGTTCCTCACATCCAAGCGAGCAACCTCACAAACTCAGCAGGGGATCAAATAATCATCCCCCCCCCCCCACTGTATCTTACATATACACTCATTGCATGTGTATCACACCTGCTGTCCCCGGCATTCCCCACATAGAGGTTGCCGAGTAAATAGACGACCACCAGCGCTGTGCAGCCACCTGAGATGTTGTAGACCGCCTTCTCCTTTTCTATCTGTGAATCCTAAAAAAAGACAAAACACACAGAGACACAGACAGATTATGATGACGAGGACACATAATCCACAACCGATCCTCTGCACACCTTCATGTTTCTAATCACCACAGCTTTGAAGAACTGTTTTTCCCCATACAGCTTAAAACTGATACTGAGAAAATATTGCCTTGATACTCAAATCCTGTCATGATGCCGTTATTAATTATAGCACCATAATGAATTCATTTATCAAGAGTGCCACAAGTCAAGGAGCAATAAAAAATAATGGAAACCAAAAAGGACAGATGAGAAAGTTTGGAGGGGCCCACTGATTATTACACCAGCTAATTAGCCCAGATTAATTTGGTGCTAATTAAACCAAAAATGATTTGAAGAAAACCATGCCGTCAGTTCATTCATTAGATGAATAATTAACCTGTCACTGAATTAATCAAAGCACTAACGTAAATTTGAACCAAGCCGCTCAGACTGCATTTAACCCTTTTTTGTGCTCTCCGTCTGCTGGTCTGCTAGTAACGGCTCCTCTGTTTTTTTTGTTTGTTTTTTTTAAATCGCACTACAGAAGCGGAAAGATATTTCAGGGAAACGAGTGACCCCATCAGGCACCTCATTCCCATCCCGGCGTCACTATCAACAGACTGAGTGGGGCCGATAATGTTGGCAAACACATTTGCAGCAAGTCCATCCCTAGCACGTTTTTCCCATGAGGGATGTCACCCCTTACTAAAGCGTATCGCCCTCTGCTCTGCCGCCGACGCCCTCCATCTGAATACGACTCTGTAAGCGTGCGAGCATTGCAGTGCGAGCAGTGTGGTTCTCTGACAGGAGACAGGAGTGGAATGCAGCGTGTGCGCACTCTGTGTGCATAACTATGTGTTCGTGTCCAGATGTAAGATGCATTAAGTGTGAATCTGAGTGTGCGTGTGTGTGGGTTGCACTCCAGCACACACTCCTGGGGGTAGGGGGCTGAAGGAAGGGGTTGGAGGATAGGAGGGGTGAACAAATGTGTCCTTCACCCTGGATGAATTATGAATCCATAGCGAGCTATGCATATTTATCCTTGCTGTATCCAATACCTCTTGCTGCAGGCAAGTCTTCAATAATGAAAATGTCTGCATAAACATCTACACCTTTCTCCTGTGCGCCTGAGCCAGGAAGAAACAACTGAGCTTTAAACCAGAAGGCAGACCAAAAAAAGAAAGACGTAGAGCAGTTCAACTCTCATACATGCTCATCTCTTTATACCATACTACTATAAATGCTGAAGCGCTTTTTGCACAGCCCTGCATCTTTATTGTTTCCTGGAAGGAAGAAAAATACCATCAAGTAATACTGGTAGGTCTGACATCCCTCAGTGTCACATCAGTCGTGCAACATATCAACAAACTAGCCAACATACCAACAACTAAAGGGACATTAAGTGAATTAAAACAAATTTAATCGGACATTCTAACAAGGAGAATCCAACCAGAATTAAGCAATTGTTTCCCACTTCAAAGTACAGCAAGTATACACAAAAGGTATCGTACGATTCACGCCTATATCGCATCAGACAGCTGAATCTCAACTCAGTGAAACACAACTGGGAAAACATTTCATAAAAAAAATCTTTTAGCTGTACCAACCCATCAACCAATCAGCCCATCAACCATGTTCGTTGCGGAAGATGACTAACTGGTTCTGCAGGATTTCTTCCTATCCTAAGTTTTTCCTTCCCAGTGTCACCAATTGGCTGCACAGGAGGTCCTCTGACTGTTGGGGTTTTATCTGTATTATTGTCGGGTCTTTACATAAAGCAGGTTGAGGTCACTGTTGTTGTGATTTGGTGCTATATAAATAAAACTTAATTGAATTTGATATTTATGTATAGTGTGCCCATAAATAATTTGGATGTTGCTGTTTTAAAAAAAATCTTTAAGTTGCTCTAAAAGTTAAAAATAGACACGAGGTAGACTCGCATTTTGTGTGACTGCAATTTCGAAGACCAAAAGTTTTTTGTGTGTCGTTCTTCCAGTCAGGAAGGCCACAGTACTGCTCAGACCAGCCTTATCATTTAGTGAGTTTACTGAATCAGTGAGAGAGCCCAAAGATATTAGGTCCAAAAGCAGGAAATGAAAAGAAATAACTCAGGACAGTCACAACAGGAAAAGAGGATTAATTTCAGGCAAGAGAGCTCTCATGATCGACAGTGTGGCAGGTAATTAACGGAATTAATCATTTTGAACTAATTAGCGACAGCAGTAACTATCAGTTGATTTTGAATGCAGAAAAAGACCTTTGGGTGAAATCTTTTTGCAAATTAGAAAAACAATCCTAGCATCAAACACACACTCACACAGCCACAAGCCTATCTGACAGGACAGGTACTGTTCACTACTGCTATACTATGGCCGTATGAAAAACAATGTTTTCAAATGACTGTATGCAGTCCTGGTGGTGGGACTCAAGTGAATGATATGAGGATATGAGGGATGAGTCAAAACATTTGCACAGTCGACTACTGTGCAAATAAATACTAGTTTTGTGTCTGCATGATAAATATACTGCTACAGTAAGCAGCTTGTTAGCTCAGTACAGGCTATAACTATAAATCAAAATGTTACACGGTCACATGAGAGGTTATGTGCAAAACTATTTTAAAGCTCGGGCCACAACACTTTCAAATAACCTGTGATTATAACTCGTACGCATATTTCTCTCGTTCTGGCTCTTACGTATTTTTAACTGATGAGCTGGTATTTCAGCCAATTAAGCTAATTAAGCTAACCTTGGTTTGAGTCTCTCTCCTAAAGCTGCAAAGCTAATAGGCTAGTTTAAAAAGTCAATAAGCATGTTGTAGCTTTTGAAAATGTAGTTCTAATGTAAACTTACAAATCAGAGACCAAGCCCCACAGTTCAAAAATAGTGGTAAAATGTACAAAGACAATTATTATGGCTAAACTCGATTATACGATGTATACATAGTACGAAGTGTATATATGATATGATCTAGAAATAAATTGGACAAAAAAAAAAAAAAAGGTGAGTGAGTACTGACATATTTCCTGCCCTGGCTTAAGATACAGCTCAGGTGATACACCTCCGTCTATCAGCTAACACTGGTTTTGATATTTACACAGGGTTTATCAGACCTCAACAGCCCCTCTATTTCCAATGGGGATGTTTGCCAGAACTGAAGGTGGAGCCTGCTGATAAGATACAGAGATTGAGTGAGATCTTTTTTGTGAGACCAAACCTTTCCAAGACTCCCTGACACTTTCCATTTTCTTTTTTTCTTTCTTTCTTTCTTGCTTTCTTTATGGGGGGGTAAAAACGAGCTTCCTTGAAGAAAAACAGGTCTAGATCCTTTGAGGGGTGAGACTCTGCCAAAATCAGCTTTTGGGTAGTTTCTCAGCAGGAGCAGAGCTGACAGTGTTTTGTTCCAAGAGGAAATGTGTGCCATTTGAACCAAACTGCATCTAATTTTACGGAAAAATGATTACTGAAATTAAAATAAGTGACAGCTCAGGAGGAGAGTAAGTACTGTAATTAGAACCCATTGTGTTGTAAGAAAAAACACACTGTGACCACCTGAAGAAACAAATTAGTGTAGCACTGAACAATGAACCTAAAATACACTGTATGTGCTTTAAAATATATGATTTAAAAATAGCTCTTTCAGGGGCAAGTTCGGGAGGAAAAGAAGCCAATGTTGGTTGCAAGTAGAAAAATAAAAGAGTAAGGAGGAGAATGTGCTGCCTTTTCGGTGAAACACTGAATTGAACCCGAAACCTGATTTCTACTTATTAATGCCACAATGTTCAACAAATGTTAGCCTGACATTGTTTCAGTAATCACCCTGACTGTTTCAAAAAACATCCCTCACAACTTCGAATCAGCAGTTCAATAATCAACAATTCACAGTTGAACTTTTAGTTAACTAATCCTGCAAAAAGCATTGCTGTACCTACAAAGACAGACGAGCACCAGTCCACAACTTCTCTTTGGTTGGCAGTGCGGCTTCTTAAACATTACTAACCACACACTACCACCTAGTGGTCAACAAATGGAAGCACTAGACGGCATTAAGCACTGATTTCTCCAAGGAGACAGGTCCACACTGCCATTCACCAATATCTGACCCGTGTTACATTTTACAGTTAGAATTTATGATTTTGCAATCAAAAGGATAATTCAGTGTCAGGCCTAGCCTATTACAGGAGGGGGTTTACCTCCACCACACAGATATTAGTCTAAACATGGGGGTGTGTGGTGTACACAAGTGTAGTGACACAAATTGTGTTGTGTTATAAAGAGCATATCATCTAAAAATCTTCCAAATCAAACATGTGGCGATCCCTTGTGTATAACACAGCAGACGGAAGCAACGTTCCCAGGAAATGCAAATTATGGGCTAAGGGACAAAAAGATTCCGGCTTTAATCATTAGTAAATTCCATGTTTGAGGTACAGGTGCATCAGCAGTTAGTTCTCACCTGTTTTACTGGAATTCTGAACATACCTAAAAACCTTTGCTTATGTAAACTGGCTGACAGGCATTATACTGTTTACATGGGAAACTGTGAATGACTGCAAATGAAACCCTCTTTGACTTAAGAATTTAATCTCCCTATACAGGCGTGCATAGGATCATTACAAACATAATCAAGAACAGAGAGCCTGAAGGTGAAACTGAAAAAGTGAACTTTGACCCCTCAATCATACAGGCTAGCACTGTTTTGATTAGCTCTGCTCTTGATCCCATGGCCTCTCCACGGGTTAAATCTCAAGCATCCACTTAGAGCGCAGCCAGATGCCGAGTGCTTGTGACCTGCAGCAGCTTATGGCGAAAGTACATTACTTCTCCTGGCTGTGCTACTTGCCGTCTGACTCAGGCTATCAGGCCTCTGGTAAAATTTACAGCGTGTGATCACGCCATAAGTATCTTATCACCTTTAACCAGCTGTCAGAGACACATAATCTCCTCTCTAAAGTGCTGGAGGATGATGCTCAAGACAAGCCCATTAAAACCTGCAGTACTGTTAATACAGAAACAGTCAATTTAAAAGGTACAATGTGGAAAATCTCACCACTGGATGGCAGCAGTTGGCTCTTTTTGCACTGATTACCTGCTGTTAGCCAGTGTTAGTGAAACTTCCTTTGATCTAACATCGCTGGACTCAGACACTCAGTAAAGAAACTCTCATACAATGTGAGAAACTGTTAATTAGAGGAATACCAAAACCATCTCAGCCACTGTATTTAAGATGGTGGAGCAACATGGTAGTTTCCACAAGCCAAACCTGCTCCTGTGTTTTTTTTAATGGATTAATTCAAGTTTATGAAAATGCATCGATTTGTGGGAAGACATAGTTGGGCACTAATCAATGTATATTTATGAGTACAATATTCTTGTTTTCTTCTGTTTGTTGTCTTAAGGCCAAGAAAGATGCCAAG
>NW_024582465.1:1509280-1512493 GCF_018398535.1 Haplochromis burtoni
ATCTGCTAGAGGGTGTGGGGGGGCCACAGCCCCGTCCTCCAGGGCGTGAAGCAGGTGTGGAGGAGATCAAAACTCCAGACATCCAGAGGCCCCCAGAAAACAAGAGACCAAGGAAGACCAACAGAGGGGCAGCTGCGCCACTGTCCCAGAAAGAGGGTATGAAGCAGGTATGGAGGAGATCAAAACTCCAGACATCCAGAGGCCCCCAGAACACAAGAGACCAAGGAAGACCAACAGAGGGGCAGCCTGTTTTCTATTGTTTAATCTCAAACAGTGACTTACTGTACCTTTAAGTTTTGAAATACTAATGTAGGCTCTAATGGATAAAGTCATTTAATAGTGTAGCACATAATTATTTTACAGCTGTATAACTGAACATACTGAGCAAATTAGCAGCAGAAAGGGTAGCTCAGGTCATTTCTACACCGTAAACAACAGATTATATTGTGTGCTGTATGTGTGTACGCGCTCACCTTTACACACCAGCAGGAAGTTACGAGGCTTATGTGCAATTAACTTGACTGTCTAATCATGACAAATCAGCATTTACTGATAGCAACTAGAGGCTAACAGATGTGAAGATTATTAATTTTATAGTATGTGCGCAGGCAGTGATGAAGTGGAGCATGGGATGCAAAAGAACAGTAGTTTGGAAATTCCCTGTATGTGTATGACAGCTAAAGGTGTGTGCAGTGATCAAAAAGTATTATATGGTTATGGGTTTGTAACTTAGCTTAACAGAATACAGTTAATCTTTTCATTTCCAGCAACGCCCTGCTTCCAGGCAAAACAGCTGGAAAAGCGTCATTTTATGAAAAGCAGGAGAAGCTTTTCTTTGTATTCTTTTCATTGTTACAGCATTTTTTTTAACTAGCGGATAAAAACAGGTGTGGGTGTGGGCAGTAAAGTGCTCTGCTTAGAGATACACCACCTGACTTTAATGAAAGGCCCAAAAGTGCCATAGAATCAAAATGCTCCTCTCGAGCCTTGAAGATGGTATCCTGCAAATCAATCTATGACGCCACTGTGGCTAAATCCATCTTTTATATACAATCTATGCATTTGACATGGAACGTTTACAGGTCAAAAGACAACTACAGATCACGCACGTGCCTCTTACCATGTCTTTGAAGGCGTTCTCGATGGCTCCAATCACCAGGCTCTCCTGCGACACCTTCTTCTCTGTGAAGAAGCGTGTCGGTGGGGTACTGGGGGAACCCGGAGCCCCTGCGGCACCCCGGAGCGATGCAGCCCTTGTAAGGACACGCTGAGATGAAGGGGTGAGGTGGTGATTGATAGGTTCCTCACCCAGGCACGTGGGCGGCACAAGGTTAGGAGTACAGAGGATCTCCATCACTTCCTGTAGGTGCAGGGCAATGTGGTGGTGGAGAAGACGAGAGGCCATTACAGCTGCCCCAGAGCCAGCGTGGCCATCGAACAATGCCCAGTAGTGTAAAGTTAGGTCTTCAGAGTTGTCCTGGAAACAGATAAGAATCAAAGTAAATAAAAATGTGTCAACATTAAGTATGCAAAATGCGAGAGGAGGAACTTCATCTGACTTTGCATTCATACTGATCTATGAACTGCACGCCGAAAATCCACTGAATATCAAAGGTGGAAGTATGTGAAGTACAGCCTGATGGGCAAAGAGTCGTGACATTTAGGAACCGCTGATGTACAATCATGGTAATGGTGCACAGAGCGAAAAGAGAGACCTTTTTAATACCAAATCAGAACCAGTTGAACTCAAGGTACAGCTCTCAAACACAAACAGGAAGCTGTACTATGTAAATTGCGCTGCTCACAGTTGGTGGATGAGAGCGCCTTTCTACACAGCATTTAAATTCATCCCATCGGTCTTCAGTGTGAAGACTTCGTAATCTGATCTGAGCTCAAACCTCCCCACAGATATGCACGATGCCCATAAGTGAATGAACCTGATGTTAATGTTTGCTTTCGCTTAAATCTGGAGGTATTAGTAGGTGCGGCATGATGCAGTTTGTGCTCTGAAACCGCACACCGCGTCCTCTGTGTTGATCTACAAAGTCTCACCTCCCACATAAGATTCAAAATGTCTTGTGATCTGGCTGATTCATTGCTCACCTTTGAGTTTTTGGTCTTCACAAAAAACAAAAAAAACAACAACAATGGCCTGATTTCTGTTTAAAGTCTGTTACATATCAGCACAGCTCCCCTATCAGTAATGAAGTCACATAGCCACAGAGTTGCTGTTGCATGCATCACATTTTGCTGCGCAAAGTAAGCCTCTGATTGTCTATATATGGCACAGGCAAATTCTACAGCGTGAGTCTACGAGGCAGGCAAAGAGCACTAAAAAGGCTACATCACTGCGAAAGTGAGTCATGAGATACTTGCATGAGTTTGCTGTAGGCTCCGGCTGGGCCTGAGTAAAGTACTGGTGAGCTGAGAGGAGATTTTATGAGCAGTATTAGTATACTGTAATCACAAAGGACTTTAAAAGAGCTGGTAAACATTTTGCGCTTTTCATCTTTTCTCTGCCTTGTAGGGAATGGGATAAATTGCAAGTGATTGAATTAAGTGTGTCAATATGTCGTGACAGTAGAGCAGTGACACTGCATTTTGGTATAATGATACACAGTTTTCTTTAGTACTCCATGACACAATGTTCTTGTGAAAGCAAACAAGGGTGACTTTAAGAGTCATTGAAGGCTACCGTGGAGTGTGAAGGACGCTAAGCTGTCTGCTCCAATAAACTGCTGGGTCTCACCAACAGGCCCCAGGGGAATTCACTGATGAACTCATTCTACCTGCATTACCTTCATCAGTAAAGCTAAAATGTAAAGGCTTCAGTCTGCCATGGCATTTTTCTAGAAAGAAAGGAGGCATTATGACCCTTAAGTCATGCATGATAATCTGCTAAATTCTGTAAAATGTTTGGTCTGCAAATATAAGACTGTCTCGTAGAACACCGTTTCACTTGCTCAGTGATCCTTTATTAACTTTCCACCCGATTTCACCAAAAGACTTTTCCTTTTTTCCATTCTTTTTACTTCAGTGCAAATAATTATTTTGGCTGCGCACATGTTTATCCATCCAGACAGCGTGCTATTTCTAAAGATAACAAATGGAGAAGAAATGCAATAGATCACAGCACAGTTTGTACTCTATCCTTCTCTGTTGTCCTTTCCTGTCGTGAAAATGCATCTGCAGAATGTCCGTGAAGGTGGATGT
>NW_024582465.1:1512513-1540725 GCF_018398535.1 Haplochromis burtoni
CCCTCCATTTTGACTTACCGGGTTCTCCCGGAGGCCCAGACTCTCACCATTAGGCAGGGACGACCTCCTGCGGGTCGTGGGGGTTCGGTTAGGCGCGAGGCTTCCTGCAGGTCTCCCTTTAACAACCAGGACCTCACAGCAAGCCTGATCTTCATTTAATGTGCTTTTCCCTGCATTGATGACCCTGGACAGAGAGATATTTAAGAAATTCCATATATGAAACTATCATTTATGCACTATTCACATTGCAATGGCATAAGAATCTTTAAATTAATGTAAAAAATTAAATGTTTGTGTAAAAGAAATACAGAAATATAGTCTGGTACAGAACAAAAATGTTTAACAGACACGATATACTGTAGTTACAGTATGGTTATGTGGTATAGTATCATGTAGAATAGGTACTTTATTAAATTCAAATATCCAGCAGCTCCAAAACAAACATCCTTCCAAGAAATAAATACACTAATTGCATAATATTAAAAATAGGATTTGTAAACACATTTTTGAGGGAACTATATATAAGACATCAGTTGTCATCTTTGCTCAAATCACTTCAAGTACGTCCTTCTACCAGGACAAAAACAAATTTCAATAACAGCTGTGGTCTGTGACTGTGCCTTTAGCGCAGTCACATAGACATGAATGTTCTACATGTTTAATAGTCTCAAAGTTTCTTGCTCAGCACATGGCTGCAGATGTATGAGATGGAAGCTGTGTAGTCTGTCAACCCAGTGATGGTTTTTGGACTGTAAAACCATCCAAAAACACGATTTCTGTGAAACAGTTTACGTGACACCCATTTTGACAGCGAAACATTAAGAAATGACATCAACGAGTTCACTTTAAATACATATTTCAATTTAAGCCTTACACAAGCAGGCCAAAGGACAGCAAGACACATAAATACTGCATTATACAACACCTGGCAGATGGTGCGCTGCTGCTGCGAGCTGCTGTGTAGACATTGACAAGCACACGCTGCTTAACACCACTCCAGGCATTCTCATTTTAGCCACAGTGAAGTCTAGTCAAGTGAAGTGAAGTTGTCTACAGGGGGCTTTTCAAACTACGTGTATCATTTTTAAGATCAGACCACAAGAGAAAAAGAGCCAACATACGAAACTGGAATGTAAATTTATAAAAATTATGCCACTTTTTTTTCCCTTTAGCCCGAACCATAACAAAGACCCTTTAATATTTCCTACTATCCTTAAAAGCATTAAGCTATTTTGGATCTTATGTGTCCAAAGGGAAATTAGACCAAATAAATGACAAGCGATATGGCTACATGTTGATATGAGAGGCAGTCATGATTATTTCCCAAAGGAGAATCCTTTGTAAACAAACCATGAGAATGAACTTGCAAAGCAGTGATCCTCTGTCTCCAGCTAAGAAAACACTGAGCCATAAAACTGACAGGATATTTATAGGATATTATTATTGCTGACCTACACAGTGAGCTATTCACTGCTTCCCCACCCCAAAAAACACAATAAGAGCAATGTGTGTCAACGATACCAACAACCATTAGATGACATAGTCATGGGCCAGAACTCTTAATCTCTGAATTCAAGTTTTTTTAAGCCTATTGCCACAGGTCTGTAAAATCAAGAACCTAGCCATGCAGGTTGTAAAGAGTTCCTACTATAATAGGATGCCACCACGGCAAAAATACAATACAATACTACTTTATTTGTATAGCACATTTAAAAACCAGCAGTACACCAAAGTGCTTCACAGTAATACAATAAATTAGAGATAGGAACAATAACAATAATAATAAATACACCAGCAGGTGGAGAGCACTAATTAGCTGCAGCACAGTATAAATAAGTAAAAGAAAATACAAAAAAACTCGACTAAGAGGTTATTCAGCAATAAAGTAAAATGATTAAAAGTACATAAGGGAACATTTGCAGGAAACCGGCACTAAACGACTGAATCGATTCAGATGGACGAATAGCAGTAGGAAGATTATTCCAGAGGTTGGGTGCAGCTATGGCAAAAGCACGATCACCTCTGGTCTTCAGCCGTGACCTAGGTTGCACTAAGAGCAGTTGGCCCGTTGACCTCAGTGCTCTCCTAGGAGTGTACAAGCTGAGAAGTTCAGTAAGATAGCTAGGAACAATGTTATTTATAATTTTAAAGGTAAGCAACAGAATTTTAAAATCAATGCGGTATTTGATGGGAAGCCAATGCAAGTCAGCGAGGATGAGGGTGATAGGATCAAACCTGCCAGTTCCCGTTAAGAGGCGTGCTGCCGCATTTTGAACGAGCTGCAGTCTGCAGAGAAGGGTAGATTGGAGGCCAATATAGAGAGAGTTACAGTAGTCTAATCTGGAGACGATAAAGGCATAGATACGTTTCTCAAGATCCTTACAGGGTATGTAAGGCTTGGTCTTGGCAATTTGGTGTAGTTGGTAAAAGCTAGATTTAACTACAGTGGTACTTGTTTGTCAAGTTGAAAAGAACTGTCCAAGAGAATGCCCAGGTAGCTTACAGTAAGAAAGTCAGAAAGAAAGGTAGCAAACAGCCCAAGTGAACCTGTTAGGTTCTAGGAATATGGCTAGTGAAAACTACAATTTCCGTTTTGTCGTTTACAATTTCCAATTCATCCTGTTAAATTTCTTCCCTCCAAGATATTCTACAATGAGCTGTAAGTGTTATTAATACAAAGTGAAAGCACAGCAATCAGCCACGAAGTTACAGAGGACACGACACATGGTGTGTAAAAGTCACCAATGCTCTGAAGACTCCATGATTGGACTGTTCCAAACTTCCTCTGGCATTAACATCAGCACGCAAACGGTGCGCCAGGAGTTTCATGGCATGGATTTCCAAGGAGTTTGTATAGAAAGTGTATTGTATATTGTAGGTGTATTGCGTAGGGGGTTCAGAACTATTTTCCACACAGTGTAGATAGAGAGAGAGACAGAATTATCATTTTTTTATTAATGTAGGTGACTCAAAAAGTTTCACCATTAGTTTTTTACATTTTCCAGCTACTACACACCATTTTTCTCTGCACTTTGAATTTAAAAGGCATACAACAGACAGTTGGTAAATTAAGTTGTAGTTAAAAAAGAAATAGCTGAAGCAGCATTTTGCAATTGATCAGTTTTTAATGGCAACAGGTGAGTAACATGGCTGTGTATAAGAAGAGCATCTTAGAGAGGCAGTTACTCAAAAATGAAGATGAGCAGAAGTTACCCAAAAAGGTTCACCAGTCAAATTGTGGAATAGTTCCAGAACAATGTTCCTAAACAGAAAATCAAGACTACAGTACAATCTACAGTACATAATCACATCTCAGATTTAGAGAAATCTCTGTGCACAAGGGACAAGGGCAAAAAGTGGCACTCCATTAAAACGGGATCGATTCTATCATGAAAATCACTGCATGGGCCGAGCAACACTTTAAGAAGTCACTGTCTGTAAAAATAGTTCCCAGTGACATTCACAAATGCTGGCTGAAGCTATCACACGAAGAAAAAGGAGGGGATGCTAAACAGTGGTAAAAATGGCCCCGCCCCAACTTTTGAAATGCGCTGTTGCCATCAAATTTTTCCTTACAATCAAAATCACATTCACTCAGCGTTCACTCGCTTATCTTGGTTATCTCCAGCAACTCTATTCCCCTTCAGTCCGGCTTGCCCTACAATTTCAGAAGCACACCACTCGAAGGCCGCTAACTCCAACTCTTCATACACCATCATGCATGACTGAGGCCAAAGCACTGCGACGCCCGACGGTCAATTGACCTTGTAAAATACACATAATCACAAGATTAACAACAGTTGAGGTTCCAATCCTTTCATCTCTTATATGACAGGAAAAACCATCCACACCCGGAGGCATGAACTGTGTCCGAGAAGAGGGCTGTCATATTCACTTACTTCATTTCAGTTCTTCATATTAGAGACAATGTCATGGCCTTAATTATCCTGTCAGATGTGTGATCTACATAACTATATTCCTTCTTTGGTTTGAGGAACTTTTTTTTTTTTTGTCATTTTTTTTTCTTGTTAACATACATTTATTGTAGTTTTGTATCTATATAATTGGATACTGTAAAATTTTACATGTGTATTGTGGATGTAAAAGCCAAACTAGGGACAATGACTGGAAATTAGCAATAGCTATGAGCAGTAAGTCAGTTTCTTGTTTCAGTTAAGTTGTCACTATCAAATTGAAATTTCAGATAAATGGACCGATTCTTACATAGCCCCAGAGTACTCAAAGCGCTCTATACAACATGCCACATTCACCGAATCACACAAGCACTTTCTCTGAATTGAGTGCTTTCTAAGTACATTCACACACATTTATACTCCGACGGATGCATCGGAGAGCAACTTGGGGTTAGTATCTTGCCCAAAGATACTTGACACGTAGACTGGAGGAGCCAAGGATCGAACCACCAACCTTCCGATCAGTAGGTGACCTGCTCTACCTCCTGAACTACAGCCACCCCGATAAACGCACTGAGACTCAACTACCATATATACTGCCAGAAAACTAACACAGAATTTTGATATGTGATTTATCATTTAGTGCCATTTATTAAAGAGGACTTAATGTTCTTTGGAGTTTGTTTTTGCAGTTTGGGGATTTCCTAAAATCTATTTATCATTTTGTTTCAAAAAACATTTTTAATTTTAGAAATTCTTATTTTGAATTATCAACAACAAAGATTGGTTTTGGTTGCATTTCTAAATTGAAAATTAAAACAACAACAACAACAAAAAAGGTGATAACGAGACAACAAACAGAGAGAGACTTTGGACATAAATACACACAAGGGGTAACAAGAGAACAGGCCACAGGTGGGAACACAGATGATCTAAGGAGCTTCTCGGATGAGAGGTGAAACATCTTCAAGCAAGATGAAGATGTTTCATCTTCATCTTCAAACATCTTCAAGCGTCTGCACTTTTCTTTCCAAGCTCCTTACACTACAATGACCTGGATGAGTAAGAACTTTCACAGATGAAAACAGATGATACTAATCTAGAAAAATTAGACAAGGGAAGCAAAACTGAATATGTCACACAAAAGGCAGGAGACTATCAAAGCAACACCGGAAGTAAGATAAGCACGAAAACAAAGACTAAGACACACAGGCTTGACACTGGGACCGGGGAGGCAAAGAAACGAAACAGAGAGAGCACTCAGAAACTAGGGTTAAATAATGGTATAAAGAACATAAACGGTCTGAGGCTCAATTGTAACACTCATGATAACCTAAAAAATAACATTCAGGAACCAGACATTATCAGTCTATCTCCTCCTTTCAAAAAATACAAGTCCAGACAAAAACTCACAGAAGTGATGCCAAGTTATAGAAAAAAAACAAAACAAAACTAACCTTGAGGCAATGAACACATAATTATAGCTTTTCATGTTAGCTAATAGATGCTGAACATCAACCCACCTATTTCAATTCTTTGTGTTTTTCAAAGTTTTATAATGTTACTATAATGATTGTAGGGTATCCATGTATGCTCCATAATTTCTCCTAGACACTTTAATAAGTCTGTTACTTGTACATGTATGTTTTTATCTGTATGCAAGTTTAGCATTTTTTAGTGCAATGGCACATGTCTGTATATTTGCTACAGTGGGGGTGGGCAGTGAATTCTCCCAAGAGACAACATAAGAAACTGGCACTGTTAGCTGGGAGGAGGAGGAGGAGGAGAAGAAGAAGAAGAACAAGAAGAAGAACAAGAACACCTCAGTTTGGCTCGATGTTGATCCTGAGGAAAATGAATTGCACATTCCTGTGCTTTACTGAAACTCCCACATTATTTCTGCTGATTGTTATAAATATTCACACTTAGATTCAAACTAACTTAAAGGACAAATATTCCTATGTTATGCATGTTTGGGTAATTCTTTCTACTTTTGTGGTTATATGCTGTTACAGCTTCCTGTCACTTCTTCTGCAGAATAATATTATCATGATATCAGTCATGATAACTTGATTAAGGAAGTGCAACACGTGTTTTGTTCAACAGTTACTCATACTTAAGATACAGATTCATCAGGATTATGTCATTCCCACCTCTGAGCGATGTGTATAAGCAACATAAGCAAAAAACCATGTGCTGCACCATGTGACAGAGCAAGCACTGGGAAACACTGTATGTATGAAGTGCTGCTCATGCGCCTCCTCTCCACAGTTGGGACTGACATTTACTTTATGCATCTTCTTTCCCATGGGAATGATAAATTATGTAGGTTACCGGAAAGACAGTGCACTGATAATGCTTATCCACATTTACTATGCCACATGTTTGTGCTGCTTGAAAAAATGTTATCTTTTGTTACCTTGAAAATGTTAGCTGAACACACCCTAGCTGTCAAACACCTCGGAGCGCCCACTCTCTCACCTGTTAAAACAGATTTGATCATCTCACCGGCATGCCCTCACATATGAATGCCAGCAGACCTGTAGATAAAACATGCAGTGCACAGTGGTGGGACTAGTGTTTACCTTACAGACACGCATATTGATTGAGTATTGATTGTACTACTGAGGCTGCAGTGTCCACTGGGTCAGTGAGTGATTGAATGAGTGGGTGGAGGTCAACACAAGCATTTGGCCTCCCCAAAAAACAAATTTCAGTCATACTTTAGCAAATATTAGTAGGTAAGATTAACTGCCTTTACAAAAACCAAAAGCCAAAGTCTAAGAAATCTGTTTAATAAAGGTTAGAATCACCAGATTCCCCATAATACAATATTATCGTAATATTTCACTTAACATACAAAACTATTGCGATTTTTAACATTATGTGATATGCTGAGGATTGCAATGACATATCTTGTGATTTATCACTTTTTTCATGCTGCAAATTAAATCTCGAAGATAAAATTTTTCATTGACTCTTTTATCCAATAAGATAACCTTATCTTACTTAATTTATTTTATTTATGCTGCTCAATTAGGTTGTCAAGCAGAACAACACTGACACTAAAACCTGCCAAAATGTTGCAATAAGATGGAGTCAGTCTGCTGATTCAACTAGGTCATGTTGGCAGTTACAGGAAATGAAATGAAACTGTGATAAATCATCAAAAAAAAACATTACTTATATGCCTCTGTCTACATAGGAATTCACATTTGAAGGAAATTTACATTTAATCATTACATCATTTTTCAAGAACCTTCCTGTTTCGTACGAGTACAACCAGCTGGCAGCCAACTGAGTTGAGTTATGCTCACTTGCTCTGGATTTATAAATGGAACAGTAGTTATTTACAAACCTTTGACAATTTCTCTGAGAGTTATTGCAGACAGTTCAAGTCAGACTGCAACTGTTTGCAGAAAGGTTGCCTCCTATCTGGCGAACCGCGCAATCACCTTGCAATCAAAAGTGGTGATGAGTGTACAGCACCAATGGTTCAGGGCAAACAATATACACCTACAAAGATGTTGCTGTCCTAGTTTTACTTGTGTGACTAATTCAGAGCATTAGCTTGCTTTGAATTAGGAGGTCGTGTGTCCAGTGTTGGATGGTTTTTCACTTGATTTGATTTAATGTAAGTGCTTGGCTAACATTATCTCAGGATAGTGGCACATGAGATGTGCCCATAGTTTTCCTAGATTATTTTAACTTATTTAATAAAATATGGATATTTGGTGTCCCTGGATCAATACATATGCCATGCAATATATCATGATACTATATACTGATTTTTTTCCCCCACCCCTACAATTTAACACGATTGACCACTCTCTATCACACATAGAAACCTGGTATGGCTTGCTAACTTGCATACTAGCTGCAAAAGTAAACTCCCCTGTTGTTCTGCGAGTACATTTCTGTTAAATAAGCCATGGACTCATTCCTTTCTTCCATACTGTTCTTTATATTTTGACCACATAAAAGACTAACTGAGTCTTTTGAGAGCTAGATAAGCTTGATTAAGGTGAGAGCAAGAGAAACTCCCCTCAGCTTCTCAAGTCTGGGAAAGTCAAGCAACACATAGCATGACAGTGCTACACCCAAACAATAGAATGAACAAGCGAAACGTTAGTGGTCTTTGTGTTTAGGGGAAGAAAAAATAAAACACTGGGGAAGAGCTGCTGTAAGTGTTACCTTTCTGCAAAAGTGAGGCATGCGAGTGTGCTGCAAAGAGACAGTGACACAATTGGAGTGAGCAATACTCAGTGATCCATTCAAATGTTCGCGTTCACTGGAGCAGACAGTGCACCCACTCAGAGACAGTGCATCAGAATCCTCCTTGTGAAGGCGAACTGCTCATTCTTTCTCTGCTGGAAGCCACGAAATAACCCAGGATAACCTCAGAAAGCTCAGCAAGGACTACTCAGAAGAGCAGGAGCAAGAAGGAGAAAAATGAGGCTGAGCCAGCCTAAGCCCAATCTGACTTTTACTTTCCATCGCCAGTGGTCAAATGTTTCAATCAAACCTACAAGAGGGATTAAATATTCATAATATTAAAAAAAGCAAAAAGTGCAACAAACATGAGCCATTTGAGTAGAAAGAAAAAAACAAAAAAAGCAATAAATTTGGTCAGTACTATATGCTGGTATAGTACCTTCAAAGTCTTCATGTTTTTTGGTTTATCAAAGTGATCCATTGACTCCACTAATCCTTCTGAGTAGACCTGCAACGGATCACCACTTCTCAGATGGGCTCAGGTTTTCTCAGCTGGCAGTGATATTTCATGACAACAAAGCCTGCTGGTCAGCCAGCTGTTGACAAATCCCTGGTATGACGTATGTCTCGGTTTTGGTTGATTCTATGCCAAACTAACACACACACACACACACACACACTGCTGGCGGGAGTATCCGCTGGATGTGTTAAGCAGAACTGTTGAACTGATCCTGCAGAATTATGCATCTCATTTGAATATGTTGATTTTTATAGCCACAGAAACCTTGTGACACAATGATGATGAATAACAATGATCACAGTATCTACACAAAAATCTGAATTTTCATTTTAATGGAAACTTTGATCATAAAAATAGTCGATGGCTTCTAAAAACAAAAGCCAGTCCTAATCTGCTCTTTTATGTCTTGAGATTAAAAATTCACTATGGTAGTTTAGTAAAAATAAATAAATAAATAAATAAATAAATAAATAAATAAGGGCGACTCCCACAATTTCTCTGTACTTCTTAAATCTACATGAAGAGACAGCAGATAGCTCTCCTAGTATTGAAACAGTCAATTTATCAACTAGCTGATCAGCAAAAAGTAATAATAATAATAATAATAATAATAATAATAATAATGATCTGCTGTATTTAAGCAAGAAATGTTTTTTTTAATTCTCTTCTTCCAACTTCTAAAAATTCAGGATTTAGGAAGTAATGTTTTTACAAATAACCAGTATTAACAGATCACACTGAGCTCCTGGAAATGATTTGGATCATTTCCTGCTATAATTTAATGTTTTTACTGCATAAAGCAAGAGGAAACATTAACAAAAGATCAGGTCAACTGATAAGCCAAAGTGCTCTTTCAGGTCCTTGTCTCTATGCTGCTCAAGCAGCCGTGTCTTAAGAAAAGAGTGCTACAGCAAGAAAGCCTCGACTTGAGATGACATTCGCTTGCACTACTAAACTGGCTTCCTAGCAGGACTGCTAAACTGGAAATATTAGATTTCCATCCTGGTGCTCTTACTAAATGTAATCGATCAATAAGGAAAGAGAAACTTCTTTATAGAGAAACGGCATGAAGATAAGACTGAACTGGGGCGTGGGGCAGTCACGCACTGTAGGTGTAGGTTTAGGATTTTTAGGACAGGACACAACCTCACTGACTTTTTGTGGGACTGCATGAGTAGGAGGGACTGTGACTCTGCACTCTCAGGAAGCAGATAATAATGAGACATCCCCAGATTACTTGAGCTGTGTACATCAAATGTAAATGGAACATAGTGATGAAGTAATTATTTTTAAGCATGTAAATCTCAATGACTCATTTGTTTCCTCTCCAGTGTGTAGGCTTTAGAAACAGGTTGAATAATTCACCATGTATTTTATCATGTTCCGCCATTTTAATTCAGCTGTGTTCCTTGCTGACCAAACGCCAAGCCAGAAATTGGCTTTTTATGACTCCAGCAGCTGCACTAAGCGCTGTTTATAACACAGTACGTCCATTAAGAATACATTGCAGTTTGTATTGCACTTTACTGCAGCCTTGGAAGGAAGATTCGTGAGAGCCAAATGTATGCCTAAACAGAAGATGTGATATCAATAATACAGCAGATGATCTCAGGTCCAGTTGCAATTTTGGTCTCAAGTTATCATGTAAGAGGATCACGGGAGTGTAACATAAGCTACATTCGAGGTAATTCCCCAGCTTTAAACAGATTAACTGAGAAAAACTATTGAAATGAGATTTTTCACACAGGGAACGAGTGAACCGAGTACAAAGATGAACCTGGAGACAGTTATTCAGATCCTATCTGTGAGTGCACTGCTTATCTCATACAATATCAAAGGCCTGTGACCTTGTGTTATCCAGCTTAACTGGCCTCGTTATAACCTGCTTTATGGTATCTTTCCCTTTTCTACACCATTTGAAAAATAAAGCATTCTTATCTGGTTACAGGGGAGAGATCACAACGACCTTCAGCTTGGTGGAGGTATTTTTATGTCTTGGAAATACAGGAAACCTTGATGTTTATAATAATATTTGGCATGGTGCATTATAGAGCCATCAGCTGTACTTGAACCTGTTTATCATCTGAAACATATGTGAAGTAGATCATAATAAGTAGAAGAATAAAGAGAGGGGCTTGTGTTTTCTGTTTACGCCTGTGTGAGTGCTCTCAGTGGTCCAGGAAGACCGCGCTCACTTCCAAAGGATGCTGCGTGGAAGAAAAGATGGACGCATACAGGTTATACTCACTCTGCGTAGCCGGTGGACCACGGCAGCCGCTTGGTCTCCTTCAGGATGAGGATCGGTCTTGCGATGTGATCCGCCGAACACTCGATCTCGTCTGGCGACAGTCCCAGGAAGTCCGGTCGGGTGTACGGGAATTTCAGCGGCAGATCCGAGCCGCTGGGATGGTCTCCGTTGGAGCCACCGGCCATCATACCTCCCATGAAATTGGCTACCGCCGACTTCACCCGCGTGAGCATGGTCCTGCTGCGGCGTGGGTCCAGGCAATGCGATTGCGTGAATGCCACCCCACCCCACACGCACCCCCCTCTTCCAGTCTCCCTGGCAGATCCCCGCACGGCGACGCAGATTCGCGGCGTGGAAGAAAGCAAAACACTCAGGATCCGCGGAAAGTCATTCGGCACAGCGATCCCTCTGCGAACACGGAAATAAAAGCTGAACAGGCTCTCTCTCACACACACACACAGAGCCAGACTGAGCTGCACAGCAGTCATGTGACAAACCGGTTGCTGCTGGTGGATTTGGTCGCTGGTAGCCTATCTCAGTGAGCCGCTTACTGTTGACAGTGCTGGAGGTCAAAGGTGCGTAATCCCGATGTGACGATTACCTCCCGAACAAGGTGCAACACAAGGCTTTGTAGCCTGAGAAAAAGGCGGTGACCCAAATACATACATATACATATAAATGGAGCCACACTGACTGAACAACACACAGTACAATAAACCAGCCGTGAGGGTTTCAGTGACTCTTTTATGGACATCTGCAGTCGTCTAGTCTTTGTTTTTTCTTGACAAGGTGTGGTGCCACAGCTGTGTTGAAAAAATTAAAACCAGCTGTTTTGTTTCCATCTTTCTACAATTTTCTTTATCAAAAGATTGGAAATACAGTCATTGGGGAAAAATGTGGTTATCAAAGGTCAAAGCCTACAACAGATCAAAGTTGTAGGCTATAACACAGGCACACAAATCAAGGCTACATGTGTAATATTCTTTTATCAAAAAGGCAGTTTTGTACTTTGAAGCGAATGTCCACAAGAAAGGGGTCCAGTCAACACAAATATGCAGTAAAAACCAGAACTGTTGTTTTAAATATGGCACTTACTGGGAGCCTTTCAGTGTCTAGTGGCATATTGCATTACCACCTTCTGATTACATTTTTCTTTCTCTTCCAAGAGTCACTGCAAATCTTACTGACTGGGCATTAAGCCAACCCAGCAGGATGTCTGTCTAGAATTTATGGACTTACTCTGTCAACAAAGCTCCATTTTGGAGAAGTGAACCCTACTAAATGATATGTCATAAGTGAACCGCAGTCTGCAGAGCGACCAAACCACAGAATCGTACTCAGCTGTTTCTTCAGTGCTGAAAGGTGAGGGCGTTGCAACAAAATGACTTCAAATGATCTGCTCATGATCCATATTCAATCCCAAAAGTTTACTGAGGAAACAAAAAGCCGTGTGGACACAGTCAGTTCTTTCAGCTTCGGTTTACTGAGCACAGACATGCCTTCAAATAGAAGTGTGAGCATTTCACGTCGGAGTCCCAAAATCCCCAGCCAAACTGACATATGCCATTATTTCTAGCCTTTACCTTCACTTTAAATGCAAATGGCAAAATCTGCTCTTAATCACTTCATCACCTATTATCTAAGTCATGCTCTTTATAATAAAATTCCACTCATTTGACAAACACTAATGTGGTTTGGGTTTCTTGTCAAGACACCAGAGGAACTTATTTTGTTACATAAGTGCAAAAGTTTGCTTCAACCTACCAGCATCCAAACTCAAACACCCGTGTCATCCAGTGCTGTAGGAAAGAAATTTGATTAAACTTACAGTTAACCTGCATATTTTTTTTCTTTTTTAAACAGAATGGTCCTCTTTCAGCACAAAACTAAAACTAGGTGTGGACGCAGGGCCGCTTTGTAAAACAGGTTCCAGTTCCCCAATCTCTTCACTGGTTTCACTGTGGCAACTGTATAGTTGCTTTCTGTTTTATTTTGAAAACCACTATGAAAGATATTTTTTTAACACTGTGCTTGTGATGTACAGTTTCTGTGTGGAGTTTGCATGTTCTTCTGGTCGGCGTGACTTTCTCTCATAGTATAAAGACATGTGATTTAGTAAGGGTTGGGTTAACTGGTAGTTCTGCAAATACAGCAGGATCGGTATTGCCGAAACCAACACAGATATTTTTAACCCAGGAAGGCAGCTCATATAGGACAGAGCAATGTGTCATGATTTATGCAATTTATGAGCTTTATGAGATAAATCATCAGTTTGCCAATTCTCAATTCAGATTGTTGTGATTTTTACTTTCCACAATAATTGGTTACCTACCTTTCAGCTTTATTTTGAAACTGCTTCTTTTTTGTTGTTGTTTGGAGACCTGGAATGCAAATGTGCCTGTCTCTGCTGCACTTTGGGTCAAAAATGTGCTACAGACTAGAAATAAAATAGACACAAAAAGCTTCGGACATTTTTTATAGTGCATGTTAAAAATGGAGTGCATGATTTTATTTTTTTTAATTTTTTTGATGGGAGTGATTTTTTTTCTTGAGAATCCTGTAAAATACAGCATGAACTCTTATGGTTTATATTGAGGAACACTCAGACACATTATCTCTTAAATCTTGCGGGCCAATTAAAATCGTGAGCACGCTTATTATACAGAATGTCTCCAGTGAAAATGAGTAAAGTCTGATGAAAGTGAAGTTGGGAATTTGGCAGACTATAGTAAATCAATAATTCATGAGCTTGCCAGCAAAGAGTTCTACTGACCTAATTACACAGGAAAAGCAACAGTCTGTGAGCAGGATGCAGAAGATGATATACTCTACCTGCGACTGGATTTTCAATCAGGGATAGCTGGTAAAAAATTAACCAGAACAATGAGTGTGGCTCTTGTCTTTTCTGTGCTAATTATCTTTGTGCATGTTGTCAGTTTATGGGGTATAAACTGACAACATGCACAAAGATAAGCTCATTTCCCAGGAGACCTCACATACATTCTTTTGAAGTGATAAACTATTCAAAGCTTCCAAATGACAACAATTATTTAATGGAAACCATGTGTTCAGCATGCGCACTTTTTAGCAACAGCTGAGGCAGACATTCGTTCATTTGATCTGTTGGTGCACAAGATGAAAAGTGAAGCATCACCAAAGTCATTAAGACTTCATCTGTGAAACATCTATGCAGTCTTAAGGCAGTTTATCTCATTGTTATTTTAACTTGATGCACTGTAGTATCAAAACAGGGCCCCACCTTGCTTGCCTTTCGTGAAATAAACTAATTATGTGTTTCACTAACGCATTTATAGTCAAATTCTGAAGACTTGTTACTGTTTCATCTTCACAGAATGTGCCATTGTGGTTCATGGAGGAGTGTACAGCCTTTATCATTTTCTAGGAAGATGGGAAATAGTTGCAGTGATTTATTACAGTATGTAAGGAAAAACAGTTTGTACACTTCTAAGAAGCTTGAAAGTCAATATTTGGTATGATTGTCCTTTATATTTCAACATGTTTTGGCTCTCTTTTGCTTCTGTTCTCTATCAAGATTAACCCACACTGCTTCAGTTATGTTGACATCTGAGCTCTGGGGAGGCCAATCCATGACCGATAATTTTCCTTGTGTGCTTTTCTATTTCTATTTCTATATCAGCAGTGTGTTTGAAATTGTTGTTGCGCTAAAAAAATAAAGCTGTGGCCAATCAGGTGTTTTCCAGACGGTACTGGTCAAATAAAATCTGATGGTTTTTTCTGCATTCACAAATCTATCAATGTCATTTTCTTTTCTTTTTTTAACTGAATGTGTGGAGTAATTTAAAATAAAAATAAATAAATTAAATCTCATCTGGACTCCAATGTAAGTCTTAACTTTATGTTGTGGTTTTTGAACCATGTTGAATGTTGTTATCTGGCAGATTAAGACCTCCACAGGTTGAGATGCAGCATCAAATCATGACAGAGCCTCCACCGTGTTTTACACATGGCTGTAGTTGTGTTTGAATGATATGTTAAATATGTATGATGTGCAAACTGATATGTTTAGATCCACCACTCCATGAAATCCGTTTCCACTGATTTTCAGTCACATTAATGTGTAATCGGTCATACCTTGCCCCCCCCTTCCTTCCTTCTAGAGCTGGGCGATATGAGATTTTTTCATATCACGATATGTTTTTTTCATTTCAGGCGATAACGATATCTATCACGATATAAGCCAAATAACTATATTTGTAAGATTTAAATGTGCCGTTGCTCACAAGTAAAATGTGAAATAATCAGCAGCTTGTTTTTATTTAAATATTTATTTCCCATAATAAGTTCAACAGGGTAGATGTACTTAAGGAACATGAGACTTTTTCAGATAAATAAAGGCAAATATTGCAAACTACACAAAAGGCAGCCGCTAAAGCGTTTAAGTTTCAAAATAGAACAAACAAACAGACTAAATTGTCAATTCCACTTAGAAACAAAATATTAATTCTAAAAATAAATCTTAGTTTGTTTTACAGAAGAACAGACAAAACTGACTAACTTTTGTCAATATCAAATAAACTGAGAACTAAAAGGAAATTCTCAATCTCTCCTTGTTGTATAGCTTAGCTTTTCAAACAGTTTTAACAGTTACTTTAGTCTGACAAAAGCCGAATGACGAATTAGCGCTTCCAGTCAGAGACTGAGGCTACGTCCACACGTACACGGGTATTTTTGAAAACGGAGATTTTCCGTTTTCGTTTTAAAAAATAATCCCGTCCACACATAAAGGCAGAAATGAAGGAAAACGCTGCTATGAACATGCCAAAGCAGCAGGTGGCGCTAGATTCCTAACCGTGCAGAAATGTTGGCCAATCAGAAGTCTAGAAGCCTCGGTGGGAAAAAGTAAACAAAGCTGGGGCATAGAAGCAGAACCGAGTCGTATGTGTGGAGGGACAGTAACTGTGTGTATATGTAAGCATTTAAACACTGCAGAGAGTAGAATTAACAGTATTGTAGAAATTCATTTCACCGAAACAATAACGTGGCGCACAGTGTGACGTCAAAAAATGCGCACACCTTTGACGCTGCGTTTTCTCCGTTTTTCTAGTCCACACGTAAATGCAAAAACGGAGTTTTTAAAAATCTTCGTTTTCAGTGACCAAAAACGCCGTTTACGTGTGGACGAAAGGTGCAAACGCATAGAAAAATCTGCGTTTTCAAAAATACCCGGGTACGTGTGGACGTAGCGCATGCACCAGTTTATTGTATTTCCAGACTTGCTTTCGGCACAATTTACAGTGCACGCTACTCTGTTTTTTGTCAGACTTGAAATAGCCGAAATACCTTCACACTACGGAACTTCTATGGCTCTTCCGTTCGACAATCTCTCCGGCATTGGAACCATCATCTGTTTTCTCTTCGGTAACCTTCGGTCACGCTCGGTTGATTTTTCTAGTCGGCACACTCATTTCCTCCATTACCCGGGTGGTACGGTGGCTGGCTGCTTCCCAAAAAAATACACGTGCAGCTTGGCACTTGTGCTGTACGTAACAAGTCACGTGACGTGACGCTGCGGCTGTGATTGGTTCGGCTCTGCGCTACGTAATTTGGATTGGCTGTTATTTATTTATTTTTTTTTAAAAAAAAGAGGACAAGAGCGGCGAGGTCTATCGCGATAGTTTAATTTTTCTATCGAGAAAAAGTTATATCGCGATACATATCGTTATCGTTCTATCGCCCAGCTCTACTTCCTTCCTTAAGGAACTGCCTCTTGACAGTCAGCTTTCCACTGCGCCCATTTCTTATCAGGCTTCAGTGAACAATAGATGAATCAACTAAAGGATCAGATGAATCTCGCAGGTCTTTTTTGCTGGATTTTATCTGTCTTAAGTACGATTTTTCAGATGTTTGCCTGCAACAGAGATTTTACGCCTGTCATGATTTCTTTTGTCCTCCACTTGTCTAGTTTCTTCAAAATTTTAACCACACACTGCACATCATGTCAAGACATGCCGAGTTTACAGTAAATTGCTCTTTGGGAATCACCTTGTTGACTATTTTATGCCTGTCAAACTGTTATCTTTGGCGTTTTCATATATTTAACAAAAGAAATCGGAACAAACTCAGTTTTGTGACAGGCTGCTACAAAGTGCCTAAAGATACAAATTGAAAATTGGTTCTTTGCCAAGTTGTGTGTGGACATGTAGCTTGTTTATGCATGTCTTGAACTATTGCTCAAGATCTCCTTAAACAAAAGAAAAGTCTGGCTTGGAAGAAAAATATGACGAAAGGAAGGCTGGTTCAAGACCTTTGCATAGCACTCATTTTCCAGTTAAAGGGGTTGATTTGTCTGCAGAGAGACATCTTTAAGGCCTTATCTTGTAACATCAGTAGCTGACCTTACTAATAATCTTGTGGCCTTATGGGAGCAAAAATTCCTACTGCCAAAAGCAATAATGGAAACCACATCCAGAAGAGGGAAGGCTGCATAGTCCACAGATTTGAGATGAAATGTGTATCATATTGGTGCAAACCTCAGCTGATCCCCCAGAATAAAGCGTCATCAGAAAAAGTTCTTTTTGAATCCTGAAGCCAGAAGAGATGCAAGCAATAAAATCAACCGTATATCTCTCCCCTTGCTACATTGCATAATTTGCAATATTTATCCAGTGACTATTTGAAAACTACAGTTTTCAAATAATCTGTTAAGCGTTTCTCTTTGCTCTGTCTTCAGCTCCTTGTTATTCCTCCCAGGATAATGATGGTGATGGCAGGGTCAGGATAGCTTGAAGAATCTGTTTGCATTTCTGTAATCAGTCTGCTACTTGAACTGATGACTGACTCACAGATGGATAGAGATGGCACACATGCATACTTGCAGCATGGGGTAATGTGGAGACAGGAAACTCACATATAAGCATGGATCACGGCAAAGGCTTTTGTTAATCTGCAAAGTCAGCAATGAGTAAAATCTAATTTTGAAGTCAGGATAAAATAATTATTTTCAGATCCTGACTGTAATATTTGAGATCAGAATCAGTTAGGGCTGGATAAGGTGACCTTGAAGCATCACTTTTTTTTATGCTGCATAGGCTGCTGTAGGACTGTCTGTGACGCACTAAGCATTTCTTCGATGCACCTCGTTTCACTCCAGGTGTTTCTGTAACACCGCTGTATGCAATTTTCTTCCTGTGTTTTGTCTCCATCTCCCTCTGCTCTCCTTTTGTTTCCCCTCACCCCCAACTGGTCGCAGCAGATGGCTGCCCCTCCCCGAACCTGTTTTTTCTTGAGGTTTCTTCCTGTTGAAAGGGATTGTTTTTTCCACTACCGATTTTGCAGTTTAGGCTACATCATATTAAGAACATATGCAAACATATCAGTTCCTGTTGAAAGGAAGGCATTTTCCATTGCTTATTGTGATTTTATCACCAATATCATTCGTTCTGTACCTTGCTGCATATTGGGACAACTGTTGTTGTGATTTGGAGCAATGTAAATAAAACTGAATGGAAAAATGATAAACTACTACTAGTGGTAATTAGTGTTATTGCTACCAATAGAATGCAAGACCAAGCCAAAAATAAAGATTCTTTCCTCCGTTTCCTTTCCATTTTATTGCAAACATACAAACCCAATTTTAAGAATGCTGAGATGGCAGCAACATATCTCAAAAGCACGGGGATGAGAACAAAAAAAAACAAACAAACAAAAAAAAAACCTAAAGAAGTGGTACTAACAAGAAACAGCTGGAGGAACACTTTGTAACCAATTAAACTAAGTTAACTGGCAACAGGACCGTAACATGACTGTGTATAAAAAGCATCTCAGAGAGGAAGACTTTCTCAGAATTCGAGATGGGCAGAGGTTCAGTCTGCAATTTTGCAAACCAATTTCAGAATCATGGTCCTCAATGTGAAATTGCAAAGACTTTGAATATCTGGTCATCAACGTCACACAGCATCAGCGTTCTGAGGTTCTGTTGAAATCTGTGTGCGAGGGAGAAGGCCAAAGTCATTATTGGATCCCTATGAGCTGAGGGCCATCAGAGAACACTGCATTAAAGACAGACGTGATTCTGACATGAAATCATGGCATGGGCTCAGGAGGTTAAAGCTCTGTCATGTAAAGAAGAAGCCAATATGTGAAAGTGACTTGCATCTCTGATGGTACATTAATGAAATTGAATTGGGAGCTTGCACATCTGGAAAGGTAGCATTAATACTTTAGAGGTTTAAGAGCAACATGTAGGCCCATCCATGGAATGTTGTTTTAGGGAATGACTTTCCATATCCAAGCAAGAAACTGTTCAACTCTGTCCATTTCAAAAATGACAAAAATGAAAGACCCAGGACCAGCTAGAATCCTAAGACAAAGAGGCACAGGGAACATGGCCCTGTCCCAACTCTGAGAGGTATTACTGCCATCAAATTCTAAACAAGTTAATATTTTTCTTAAGGTAGGTCAATTTTCTCAGTTTAATCTGCCAGATAACAACATTAAACATACTTCAACATGGCTCCAAAACCACAACATTAAGTTAAGATTTACACTGGAGTCCACATAAGGTTTTACGTATTTTTTATTTTAAATTACTCCACACCTTTAGTTTAAAAAAAAAAAAAAAAGAAGAAAAGAAAAGAAAAAGAAAGAAAAGACAAGGCAAGTGGTGACATCTCCCCTAGCCAGCCTTACTTTATCCACTCTGTAGACAGTTGGCAATTAAATCTTGGCAACACCCAGAGACTCTTTCACGAGTACAAGCTGAAGAGGACTTAAACAGTTCCCGTCAAAAGGGTCACTCCAAGAGCCCCAAATAGAACTTCTGGACTCGCCCAAATTTGAAAACCACTGGGGAAAGCAAGCCATCACATGTGCTTTCCAACAGGGAAAAGGTACTTATTTGTTAAAATTCTAATGAAACAATAAGCAACCCTGCACAGAATACTCAGTTGCTAAAGTGCATCATGCAGAGCAAAAACCCCATTTTAAGTGCACCATGCCAAATATACATGGATACTCCAACATGAGTATGCCACAAGTTGCAATAATGGACAATCGTAACATCATGAGCACAAGAACCACAAACTGAAAGGATTAAACAAACAAAATTACTACCACACAACCAAAAAGAACCACTAATCCCAACCAGAAGGGATCTTTTGTCCCCACAAAACACAGTCACATACAAAATAACCCCATAACACAACAAGTTGCTGTTCACAAATGAGAATTATACCCACATAATTATCACAAGGTCGGCTCAGCACCGCAGTTAATGCCGTCACGTGGCCAGCAACATTCACAAGTCATCCACCACAAGTAGGCCGACATCGCCACAACACTGAAGGTCACTGCACAAAACACTCACCTTCTCATTAGTCATCCATAAACACTGCTGCAGATGTACGCGCGCACGCTTACCTGACACAGCCAGAGGGCCATAACTAGTAAGGGATCTCAAACGGTTCAATTCAGTGTTACTGGTTTAACACACCAAAACAGCTTCTTCCCCAAACACTGCTGACCTCAGTCCAACAGTAACTATGAAGAAACCACCATGTGCAATATTCTTCTGCCTAATTCCACGTCCTACCCATCAGGACATAGCTCCTAATGTCTTATAATATGTAGATTACACACGTTCAGTTTAAGTGTGCAATATTCTTACATCCCAGTGTTACTAGATGGGTAGGCATGGTATAAATGTTTAAACATTTTAATTCACATCAGGAAATTTTATTTAAATAGTGTATGTCATATTAAGGGCGACCGTGGCTCAGGGGGTTGGGAATCGCATCTGTAACTGGAAGGTCGCCGGTTCGATCCCCGGGCTCTCTGTCCTGGTCGTTGTGTCCTTGGGCAAGACACTTTACCCTACTCGCCTACTGGTGTTGGCCAGAGGGGCCGATGGCGCGATATGGCAGCCTCGCTTCTATCAGTCTGCCCCAGGGCAGCTGTGGCTACAACTGTAGCTTGCCTCCACCAGTGTATGAATGTGAGAGTGAATGAATAGTGGCATTGTAAAGCGCTTTGGGTGCCTTGAAAAGTGCTATATAAATCCAATCCATTATTATAATAATATTTCAGTATGTTTATGTTATTTTAGATTATTGCATCACACAAGGGAGTATTGCTTTAATTTTGCTCTGCTTGCATAATGGCAAAGCATCTTGAATCTTGAACTTTGAGCAACTTTCAGCATAACACAAAGAAAACTGTGCATACCTGGTTTTCAGTAGCGTGCCAGCCCTAAGGCACGTTTCAATGCTAAACTCAAACAGACCCATCACAGATGTCATTCACTCCAAACTCCAAAGTATAACCACCACCTGAGGCAAGCTCCAAACACAAACTAAAACAAAACAAAATAAGAAACAAGTACTTCAGCGGAAGGGCAGCACAGACACCCAGCTGAAACTCTAAAGACAGTCTGCTCAGTCGCAGTGAACGCCTTAAATAAACCATCACTCACCCCACCAAGACAACTGCTGATATTTAATCTCTTCTAAAGACTATTGATTGAGTTATGACCCTGCAGGAAAGCTACAAAATAAAGGAGAGTTTGTTGGAACATAAATGTTATTTTAAATCCTGTAATAACCCCAACTAAAAACAGCCCACACAGCATGAAGGCAAAAAGAAAAACCCTCAAATTTGCCTCAGGCATGCCTTTATCCACACTACGACAGGTGTAGACAATTGACAATTAAGCCATGGCAACCACTAGAGACTCTTGAACTTTCAACAGATAAACAATTACAATGGGCTCTTAACAGAAAGTGTACAAACAATAATCCAAAAAGATGAACCAAGTACTATAGTAGGCCTGCAGATAGGGAACAAAAACTGTAACAAACACAAGCAGAAAGACAGGACTGTTTATACAGAGTGCTGGTGAGGGAATGACTAATGATGTTACGTCCCATAATTAGTAACAACATACAGGTAAAGCGGTGGTACGGTGGTTAGCACTGTTGCCTCACAGCACAAAGGTCCTGAGTTTGCGTGGGATCCTCCCAGGTACTCCAGCTTCCTTCCACAGTCCAAAGACATGCACTTAGTGGGGATAGGGTAATTAGAAACTCAGCACGGTTGTCTTTATGTGTTAACTGGAGGTAACCAGAAGGCAGATACTAAATGCAAACACTCACGTTAATACAGAGAGGAAAACAATGGAACAGAGAGAAAACAAAACATATGAGGAATCTAAACAGAGAATCATATAAACAGGTATCCATAACTCGGGAAAAACTAGACAGGAACCAAAGATGATATAGTATATTAAGAAAAGAATTCAAAGTACTAAGATAACAACCAAAACAGAAACTAACAGAGTCTAAAGCTCAGACTTTGGAGAAATGGAATAAAAGCTTCCAGGCTGTGTGTCATTCCAAGCTGTATTCTAATGTTTCACTTTAGTTTTGTTCCATATTGGATGAAATCTTGATTTCAAAATTTGTGTGTTACTAGTTTTTATGTTAACAACCGACATCCCAAACCCTTTAATATTTTTCTTTTTTTTTTACATATCTTTGCGAAGTCTCTACATAAATGTAAAATGCACCCTGTTAGTGAAGCTAATTAATTCTGTGTGTACCCTGTTGTTTTATTCTCTGACCAGTAGATGTCACCAGCTTACTGAAAAATGTGCGAGGGAGTTCCTTTGGCTTTTATTTTATGAAAACCACATATCACATGGCATGTCTGGCTGCATGCTGTTATTGTGCTTTCCTTACTAAAATACTGGAACGTATACGTTTTTTATGTGATACAAAGAGGGGACTAATATCACACCAGCCTCAGACTAGAAGAGATGAATGTGTGTTATTTATGGCAGTTATTGGACCCAAATTCTTTTCCCATCCCTGCAGTCACAAAGATAAGCTCGGGGTGGTCAGATTCCCCACAGGGTGAGCCTGGACTGAGCGGGCTGGGTCTGTGTGTGTTACTGCCTTTTTTCACTCTTTGCTGAACAACATCTCCCCCATGCAGAGTTAACTGGAGAGACTGTCAAAAGAAAAAGAAGAAAAAGTCTGGGTTGCTGTTGTTTTTGGAGAGGTGTTAGGAACATATTCAGTGACTGTGCCATATCAGTGTTTAGTAATTAAGAATGACATCACATTAAAAAAAAACAACAACTCTCTTGCTTTAGTGTGCCAGAAAGATAATTTGTAGCCTCTAGCTAAATCTCATGTTACTCTGTGTGTAAACATATAAATAAACACATACAAGCAGAGGACATAATGTGAAATGGTGCTTTTTATTGCTTTATAAATACACGTCAATTACAATTGAAAAAACTCTTTGACATGTGACTTACAACTAAATGGATCATGTTTTTTTCACTACTGATTTTGCAGTTTAGGCTACATCATATTAAGAAAATATGAAAACATATCAGTTGCATTTATTTCATACACTAATATTTGTATTCTATGTATTACACCATATTAATGGCAACTCATAACAACACATTGCTACGTTTTACCATAAAATTGTGCCCCAGGGATTGGTGCAATATCCCATAACAGTCATAATAAAACCTTAACTGTTTTTCTTTTTGTACATTTAGTGGAACAAACTGGTAGCCAGATGACCCACTGACATCATAATGCTGATGAGTCAATGTTTTAAAAGGGATGTGGCTTTAATGACACCATAAAATCAAATTTATGCAAAAATAACACGCTTGACGGGGCATGTGGTTTTATTGTATGTGACTAGCAGAAGTGGAGTTTTTAACCCCTCGTCTTACTATAAATCACTAGTTTAATAGGTCCAGGCATGAGAGTGAACAAAATACACGGACAAGATATTTACTTTCCTGCTGGCAGACTCAGGTACTCATCCAGACTGACTAACACAGGGCTGAACAATCCTGATCATGAAGGATCTCAAGGGTACAACAACATACAACTATCATCCAATTACATGCCTCTTCACAACATGGAACATGGAAGCTCCTATCAGGCATCATAACAGTTCATACATGAGCACAGCTCAGAAAGTCATTGGAAAAAACACCAGAGTGCCGAAGCACCAACTCGAGAGAGCAGTACAGTAGGTCTCCAAGAACAGATGGACCAATCTCAGCGCTGCAGGGATCAACTACAAGAAAGCGCACGACTCCATACATGGATGGCACTGTACAAGGTTAATAGTGGACTAATAACATTGATCAAGAACTCAGTGGGACTATAGAAGACAGCACTGAAAGCCAACTCCAAGGCCTCATCCCCTTAGCTAACGCATAACTAAGTGTTTATGCGGATATAGATTCAGGAGTAGAGTGACCATCAGCCACCTTAATAGCTGAAATCCAAGACAGTACCTGGTTATCTCACAGACCAACAAAAACCCTGATGAAGATGATCAGATCAGCCACCACCAGGTAAGGAAGGTGTTGAGAAGATAGGTAAATGATATAAAAAAGATCGAAGCCATCAACACATATGCTCTACCAGTCATCAGAATCCCAGGCAGAGTCAAAACTGGCCACGGGAGGAGATAGATGCCACTGATGTCAAAACACAAAAATTCTTCACAATACATGGAGGTCTCCGCCTGGAGTGCAGCAAGCAATGGAAAGAGGGAGGGTGAGGGCTGGTGAGTGTCAGAGCAATGATCCAGGAGGAAACACAGAGCATCCAAGAATACATAAAGAATGAGATGAGCTGCTCCCAGAATGCCTCAGCCAGCTCAAGACAGATGGTTATGCAGAACAGGAAGAGGAACTATCGTGGACCACCAACTGGCTGGAAAAGTATACAAGAACATCTGTACTGCATATGGACCAGAAGACCAAATATGCTGATGGGAGACACCACCAAATCTGCTTGAGAACAGTACTGTGAAATTTTCAGTTCCAGCTGCTGTCAAACCAATCAGACATAGTGATGGTTAACAAAGAACACAATTTTGTGAAATGTCCTCACTCCTAAGTATTTCGCAGTTAACCACTGGTTAGTGGTATTATAACAAAGTGGAAGGGACTGGGAATGATAGCAACTTAGCCATGAAGTGGTAGACCATGTGAAATCACACAGCAGGTTCAACAGATGATAATAATAATAATAATGGATTGCATTTATATAGCGCTTTTCGGGTGATGATGAGGTGCATAGTGTGCAACGGTCATGACTTTCTGCAGAGTCAATCACTGCTGATGTCCAAACATCTTGTGGCAGTAAGATTATCTCAAAGATTATGGTGTGTGGCTTTCAGGAGTTGGGCTCGGCCCCTCAGTTCCAGTGGAAAGGAACTGTTAATGCTTCAGCACACCAAGACATTTTGGACAATTTCGTGCTCTGAACTTTGTGGGAACAATTTGGAGATGGCCCGCTGTTCCAAAATGACTGCACACCAGTGCAAGAAGCAAGGTCCATAAATACAATACAATACAAAACAATTTTATTTATATAGCACTTTTAAAAAATCAGAGGTGTGCCAAAGTGCTTCACAGAATCAAAAGACATAGAAGAGCGAGCTTGATGTGGAAGAACTTGACTCACAGAATCCTGACCTTAACCTGACAGAACACCTTTGGGGTGAAATAGAGCCAAGACTGCAAGCCAGGTCTTCTCATCTGTGTCTGTGGAAATCTTTTCCCAGAAGAGATGAAGCTGTTATAGTGGAACATTAAAAACCTATGGATTAAGAATGGTATATTTACAGCACATGACAGTACATGATAAAGTGGGATTCATTGGTGCATTATAAAAGGAAAATGCAAACGTTACTACGTTTAAGCATGAATGCCCATCCTTGACCTTAGAGAGAGTCTCATTCAAAAAACAATGCTAACAATATGACAAGTTCTGGTATGGTCTAATAATGGGGCTTTTTTGGGATAAATATCTCAAACTGCTATTTATAAAGTCAACAATCAACTGTTATTGTACACTTACATTTAGGTATTTTGGTTATAACTTAACAGGCTGTCAAAAACACAATCATAATTATTGAATTTCCTTCTTATTCAGCAATATCCTGTCATATTTTGAAATCACAGACATTTGTGGGCACTTTACTTTTACTCTCTACATTTTGTCTAGTTTTGTTTGCTTTTCCAATTTTCTGCCTCACCTGTCCATAATCAAAGTATATTATCATCCCAGTATATGTTTAATTACCTTGCCAGTTGCCTTGTTGCATTTTGTAGATATCCAGGAAATTTCTCATATTTTTTGTAGTTCAAGTCTGTTTCTTTTCTTAATGTATGACCTATCCTATCTACCTACAGCCTTTCTTTAGCACAGGGGTGTCAAACATAAGGACTGGGGGCCAGAATCAGCCTGGTGAAGACTCCAATCTGGACCACCGGATGACTTTGGAAAGTAAAAGTGGACATATACATTTCTGACTTTTAACTGTGTTTTAAAAAGTTTTTCCTATTGATAGAAAACTCCCCCATGGCTATGCACAATACACCAAAGTAATTTAAATATAGATTTCTGTAATTTTACACACATTTACCTTTTCTAATCTAAGCTCAAAGAGACATAGATATTGTCGAAATTGCACTAGATGTGTAGCTAAACTTCTTGAGCTTGGGAGCTAATATAGAAAAAAAAAGTTATAAAGCTACATGTTTTAAAGACTCTTGTCCCTCCTCCTTTTTATAATGTTCAGAAAAGTGAGCAGTACGCATTAACAAGTTTACATAAAGTCTGTTTTCATTTATAAAAGAAATATTGCGATTCCTCTGGTTTCGGTCCTCAACATAGCCTAAAGATTCTCAGGAATTCTCAGGGAACACATTTCTAAGAAGGTAACGGATTGTGCTTGTCAGCTACTGGAAAAGACATCAATCAAGCAGCCATGCAATACCTCATCTCTGTCCTTCTAGTGACCACAGAGAAGGCCTTCATAATTAACGAGGGTCAAGATTCTCTGACCTGTGTGCACAAACAATGAAATCCATTGAGCTGACACTTTGTTAATCATTGTCCACAAAAACAGTTTGACCTGCTACTGGTGTCTAAGCAACAACTCTGCTATGAAGGTATCACTCTCCTCTCATGTTCTGGCCATTACATGCTTGACATTTTTGTGCAAAATATACCTCAGACTAGTAATAAACACATATAGAGCAATATACTGTGATGTTTTATCATCATAATTTAATTATGTTGCCAAATTCTTCAGTAAAGAATTTAATTATGTTTTGTATATTCTGTTTGTAAGACAGGGGCTGGTGAACTAATGAATAACATGTCCAGCAGCCTGTCATTTTGCCTCTCGTGCTCTGCCTTTGATTTCCACCTGGGTTCTGTTTTTACACAGCAAGTCTGTAATCTAAATGCAGACTACGTACAGCCCTGCGCTGTAATCCCACGACACATCAAAGCACCTGTTTTGATTAATAAAATCTAAACATGTGACCTTTCCTTCTGTTTGAGAAATGAGACGAAGCGGTTGCTTAGGTGCATGTTAAAAGCACAAAATGTCTATCCAGAAAAAAAAACCCTGTTGGCTGTATTAAAGTTTATTAATTTTTTAAAACATGTGATGTTTTTGGTGAAGTCATAGTTACTGCATTTCACTCATGTAGCAGTGGCAACAGAGAGAAGGTCACATTACTGAAAGGTCTCTGTATGAAACGTGTGACTCATAATGAATGTCTTAAACCTCCACCCTAATAAAAATGAAAATTTTGTACTGTAGTTTTTGGATCTTTCTCCAAGTAAAAAATAAACACATTGGGTCTGGGTGAGGAGCTCACGGGCACGTCACTGCAACCCCCCCTGGCTTCTGCTCCGCGGCTGCTGAGTGACCCCTCATCTGGGGCTCCCCTCAGCTCTTTCCGGGACAGTGGCGCGGCTGCCCCTCTGTTGGTCTTCCTTGGTCTCCTTTGCTCTTGGGGCCTCTGGATGTCTGGAACATTGATCTCCTCCATACCTGCTTCATGCCCCGGAGGACGGGGCTGTGGCCCCCCACACCCTCTAGCAGATCATTACATGAAGGAATCTTTTAAATACAAGCGCGTTCATGCTCACAGGTGTACACACGGGTGCTTACACACACAAACTACACCCTTTTTGGCTGCTACCTCAAAGCACACTGTGCGCTGTCGATATTACGTGCCGCACAATAATATTTAATATTTAGTATTTACTGTTATATTCACATAGATCATCGTGATGATGTTGTTTATTATATTGCTCTCTTTTTCTTTGCTTATTTTCTCTTTTTTCTTTCCCAACAGATGATCCAGGTGATCGATGTATGTAGTTTCTGTCTGTTTGTTTTGCTGGTTTTTGCCCTTTATCACTGTCCCTCTTCCTCGCTCTTTTTCTTTCCCTCTTTCTTTGTCCCTTTTCTTTTCCCCAGTCAAT
>NW_024582465.1:1549882-1606016 GCF_018398535.1 Haplochromis burtoni
TATATATATATATATATATACACATTTATTTATTTATTTATTTTTTAATTGATATTTGGTAATTGTACAAAAGGAGGAAGTCTGTGCTGTAATTTTACCAAATACTAATTAGCAGCTGTTCATTTATGTATACAGTCTCTGAATGCATCTTGCTAACTAAGAATGCTCATATTAGCTGATAGGCTCTAGTCCCAATATGCCCGTGTTCTCCTTTTTATACAGTCTGTGGTTAATGAAGCAATGCACATTCCCAGAGTGGTTTTAGAGCTTAAACCAGCTGAGCTACCCTCTATCACACAGTACATCTTGATTATCACCATATTAATTATTTGTAGTTTGTTTAGCTCATTGTCACCTACAAACACACTGAGCTTGTCAAGTCAGAACGGTCCCAACCAACCAGTCTAACTGGACTTTTTTTTTTTTTTTTTTTTTACCAAAAACACATCCAGATTCTTCATCTTTTTAATTTTTCTGTGGCAAACTATTTTTGTTGTGTTGTTGTGTACTATGTATTTGAGAATTTTTTTAAAATAATAAATTGATCATTACTACTATTAAGCTGTCCAGACCAGTTTTATTATTTTGATATCAAATTAATGCTGCTTCTTTATTTAATTTAGTTTAGTTTTACTTTAGTTTAATGTTATATTTCTTTAAGAAAATCCCACCTTAACATAATGATTTTATAAGTAATCAAATTCCACTCATTCAACGATCTGAACTAAATAAATTCTGTTGCAACTAGGAAACAATAACTTACAGTCGGTCAACTGGCCTAAGAAATTTGCTGACATCTGAGACTAAAAGTAGACAATAGACATGCTGCCCACAATCTATGTGAAGGAAATTTGTTTGGTAACACAGAACATGAGTAACAGAAAAAAAGTTAGTTATGCAAGCCTTGTCTGGAAGAATGTGAATGCTTTATTTTCCAGATTTTGTGTACTAGCATTTTTTTTTTTTTAGATCAACCTGTTTGAATAGATTGATTGATCTCTGGGGGGTGATTAAAGAACACAATGGTAAATAGAAATATGCGTTATTTTCATGGACAACAGAAGGAGAACAATGGAGCAGGAAGACAGAGGCTTGTATGTAACTGAGGCAAATATGCTGCCACTCTGACAGACCCTCTTCTCATTTAACTCTCATCAGAGAGCTGAAAGAACTTCCTGTGTTTGAGACTCTTTCAAGTCGGCTCCACTTAGAAGCAACACATCTGGTTTGTTATGTTACCATTAACCAATTGAAGTCTAATTCAGCCAAGAAAAGAAAGAAATCTGTATTCCTCATTTGTTAACATGAACACTTCTGTCAGATTATTGACTTTCTAAACATTTTGTAAAGCCTGTTTCCTTTACACTAGCATGCAAGCAAGAATCTCTGTACCGGGTTGAGGAAAGGCCAGGGTGTCAGGTGGAGGGAAGGCAGCTGTGGACACAATTGTCCAGATCATAACAGAAAACAGGACTTGGTTCCTGCTGGAAAAACACAAGTTGTTTAGTCATTAAGAAAGGGAGTATGAGTCTTCTTGGCATGATTCCTGAACAATGCGGGATCTTAATGTTTTTTAAGCTAAAGAATATGACAGATTGGATATCATTAGGAATTCTTGTGCTGAATTCTGTGGCATGAGCTTAAATGCTGAAGGAGAAGCTGAGGGATTTCCAAGAAAGAGCAAAGTGGTGCTTGAAAAATAATGTTTCATGGCTTTGAGATTTTGGAGCGAAGTCGGTGTGAAGTCGCTCTTCAGAAGGGTGCCAGCGAACAAAGACCTTCATATGCATCTGCAGCTCATATCTCTGCATTTTTCAGACCCCTTACTGACATCCCTCCAACTCTGTCTTTGCCTGAGGTATCCATACATGTGGCACACAAAAGATATAAAAGTCTTTGATGTTGTCCCTCTTCACAGACCCCTGCACTTCAGTGAGATCCATTTATCCTTTTTTTTGTTCATCTCCCAAGCAGCTCGGGGTGAATAAATGACTGTATGCTGAAACTGATTTGCAAAAATAAGAAAGAAAAAGCCTTTCTTCACAAACTTCTATGTCAAAAGACCATCAGAATAAGGCACGATCACAGCCTGATACAAAATGCTCTGGTCTCTATAGGTAATATACTACTTCATAACAAATCTAGGGGATAAATATTTTATAGCTATTTAATTTTTTTAAGGCTTCAAGTTACAGATGTATCCACTTTGACTGGCAGTTGGCTTTACCTAGACCACAGGTGTCAAACTCCAGGCCTTGATGGCTGCTGTCCTGCTGGTTTTCCAACTAACCTGCCCTTGTAGCTTCTTATTGGCAAAGCACACCTGATCCAGGTAATCAGTAGCAGGTAGGGCAGAGATATCTCAAAAACAAGTAGGATGCTGGCACTCAAGGACTGGAGTTTGACACCCCTGACTAGACGCTGTAGGGTTCACCTCTCCTAATAAACATCTCTGGCCATCTCACCTGCATTTGTGGTTTTGGTTTTGTACAAATTGCATTGCCCTGTTTAATGTTTCCAATACAAAATATAGAAAATCTTGGGTTGTGCACATATTCTGTGGATATGCTCCTAATTTTGCAGTCCTTATAGTAAGATGTCTGTTTTCTGAATTTCTAAGTTGGAGTCCTAGTTGTTCAAAGTCTCTAATGAATTATTTTCTCAGTCTAGACTCTGACTGCAGACCCTGTCCCCCTATCCCTGGCTCATGGCCAGCGTTTCGTAGGAATGCTTCTTCATTGTTGGCATTTTGTAATGAGATTCACAGTGTATGCTAGGTGAGGAATTTGAGCTATGTTCACCATATCTAAAACAACTGTCTCTCCAAAACCAGTCAGAACTTGATGTACTCAGCGCTATGTGAAGGAGTCATCATTTCCTGTAACGAGTTCCTCTGTCGTCCATCTATGACACAGTCAACAGACCCCTGCATTCTTAAAATCACATGATTGGTGATAAATTGTACCTTAGAGGACATAGTGGGGTTGAAAGGTTTTAGATACTGCAAAGGGGAACTCCAAAAAAGCGTCATTATCAATCAGATGCACTAAGCAACAGCAGATATCATTCTTGTTCCAAATGCTAAGCAGTGTGGCGTGGCTGCTAAAGTAAAGGAGTAAGACATTTTTGCTATTGTGAAACAGAATAATGCAATAATATGATGTGTTACACAATCACACAGTATTATTATTATATTACAGTATTATCACTATTATTAAATTAAATGAAATTGCATTTCTGATGGAATCTAAAGGATGACTGAAGGGTCAGCTTAAATAGGAAACATGTTTTCTCACAACGCTGGTTTCACATGTCTGGATTTTGAGATATTTGCCTCTGAGATTTGTAGAATTTTGATTTAATGGATGAAGAAAATAAAAAACAACACAAATCTTACTAGAATCTGAAACAACAACCTGGCCCTCTGAAAACTATTAACACTCTGTTTTGTGAAGCCTGTTGGGAGCTATGGTTTTTGGATGGATTAAAGCAATGGTCTGGTGTTTGAGGAAGTGTGCTCATCTGGTTTCTTGTACTGATAATCTGTAGGATAAATGTGATGCTACTGCTCACAACTGGTTAGCTTGGTTCATAAACATTGGGCTAGTCTGTCTTTGTTGTAATGATAACAGAATCTATTAAAAAGTTATGACTCATTAAATCTCTTTTTAATCAGCTGGAGTTGCCAACAGCCGGTTAAAGCTCAAGGCAACAACTACTTTGCATCAAAACCCAGGAAAACTGTGGCACATGACACAGTAAAATCTGTGAAAATATGGTTTTACTATGAAGGGATTTTTCTTGTTAGACTTTTTCCTCCTACTGTTTTTAACCACATGTTGAATTTTACCATTTATGAAAAAACTGACAAAATTACCTGGACATTTTCCATTTTTCCATTGCCCATTTTTCTACTAAAGAAATCCTACAGATAGATGTATCTCAAAACCTCCTCACACTGAAAATAAACAGTAAAAAAATCTTAACTCGGTTGAATAGGTAAAATGACCTTTTAATGCAATGATTTATTACTTTATTACAAGGTGCTATTCATTCTATTGGGACATATATTATCCATCAGTATGGGGGTGGACAACATGTTGACAAAAGGCTGCTCATTAGCAGAATTTCCCATTCACACGTTTTCAATTGAAAGGTCAAGCAGTTGCATAATCCCAGAGCTTGGCAAGCTTCAACTGCTTAGATTGGCAAGAGACATGACTTCACAAAGCACTTCATTTTCAGCAGAAATAACACACATAAATTTCTGTGGCTGTGCACCAGCTTCATGAAGCACAAACTATGAAATGTTCCATGTAGTAAAAACAGGAACAAAGACAACGTAATATTTAATACATTGGCGTGTATATTTCAACATAAGGTGTTACAGTAGGTTACCTCTTAAAGATTTGCACAAGCCATTACAGACCGGCAACTCATGCCCAATAGATTTACATATATTACTCCTATTTACAGACATTCAAGTGTTTTTAATATACAACTATGCAACATTTGAATTGATATGTACATACTTTGATACACAGTGCACACATATATACACAATATCTATGTACAATCTTGATTCAATATAGCTTTTTTGTGGGGGTGGGGGGGATTATTTTTAATCCGACAATCATTATGGTGTCACATATCACATTGATTTCCAGGAAGTTGTTTATCTCGAGTGCAAATGAAGCCAAAACTCAGAACCACCAGTGGTGCAGGATGTCTGAGGAAAATCAGGAAGTGTGCTGATGTGTTGTGTGTGGAATGTGTGAGCTTCTTCCCAAGATTTTATGAAAGACATGGGAACAGTTTGTGAGAAGGTGGGCTGACTTATCCAGCAGTGGTCAGTCTCACTTCATCAGAGCCCCCTGCTTTCTATCTGTGTGTGTGTGTGTGTGTGTGTGTGTGTGTGTGTGTGTGTGTGTGTGTGTGTGTGTGTGTGTCTATGAAACTTTAAGGAGATCTCATTTACCAATGCTGAGCAGAAATGAAAGCCATCAAATTTAGGACTGTCTTGAGCAACATGAAACAATTCCTTCAACAAATCATAAAAGTGCACATAACCACACAAAATCTGGCTGATAAATGTAACTCCACATGCTTCCCTTTTTTAAATTTTTTTATTTTACTTTTTTCCCTCAGGTCAAAGCAAAAGGTTCGAATCAGATTTACAAGCCACTAAAATGTGGTTCTAAGAAAAACAAGAAAAACGGAAAACTAAACACAACGGATGAGGTGACTGCCTTGGTTACTTGGAGACGAGTGGTCTGGAAGAGTCGTTTTCACCATCACTACACACATCTCGGCTGCTATATGGGTTTTATCTTTGTAAACACTTTAACAGGGAAGGGTGTTCGGCAGCACTGCGGGGAGGCACAACAACCTTTGAAAGCATCAGGATTCCTGGAAAAAAAGGTTCTCGCTAAAGAAAAAAAAGGAAAAAAACACTCAGAAGAACTCATGCAGGAATCTGCAAAACACTGAATATTGAAGATTTATGATTACATTCAATAGAACAATTTAAAGCCTGTGCATGCTTTTTTCTCATTATTTATCTAACATTTCTGCTGAGGTTATCTAAAGAAAGAAAGAAGATGTATGCACGTTCCCTAATGTGTCCATATTTTCTGCTTCTGTGAACCTCGCAACACCCTGTTTCATGTTTTTTTTTTCAAACTAAAAAAAAGCTTGGTTTTCTGTATAATTTTAAGACATTGCAGTTCCTGTCATTCATGCCATTTTGTGCCACTGTCAAACATTTGTTTACTCTGCTTGAATAGAGGACTTGGAGGAATTATCCAGCTCTCTCCAGTAGCCGGTACTACCTGTTGGGCTCCGATTGGTCATCTTAGTCAGCAAAGTCGTTCTGCGGAGGCTACTGTCTGAGTCTTCTTTCTTGAAGTCGGTGTTGATTTTGCGGCAACACGAGAAGCACTGCACAAAATCCTGGAGGAGGTGGCCACTGAAGATCATGTATATCCACGGGTTACAGCAGCTGTTGAGACTGGCAAGGAGTGCAGACAGAGACACTGCTGTGTTCTCTGAATCTGGAGAACAGAGAGAGGAAGGAGGGAAAGGATGATTAATTCACAAAACATCTGGTACAGGCTGTAGAAATGCCTGTTTAACTCAGTGCCTCTGGTGTCTAAATGCTGCCTAAATGTGCCAGACTCTGAAAGTTACAAAGGTGTGCCAAAGTTAGAAGAAATCTCTGTTACAGATCCAACTAGTTTTAAGACTTTTGGAATAAAATGTAATTTTCATAATATAAGCAAAAGGCGGTAATCCACCTCCTCAAACACTGACACTTAGTCAGATAGATTTAAGTATAAATTCCTTCTCTCTTCCTACATCTGAAACACTTTGATTGGAGGATAATGTGATCTGTTGGTGTCTTCACTGTCACAGAGTTCCTCACACCAGTAACAAAGGAAGCGACGATAAATTAATCAAAGGAGCTTGCAAAGAAAACTGAGAACCTTCACAGACATGACGATAAATTAACGCATTTAAAAAATGACAGGATCTGTTTTCACTGCAGCCACGGTCATTTTCTAAGCCAAGACAAGAAATTTTGGTGCCTAAAATTATAAGGAAAAAAACTACAATGAAGACGAGGAAAGCTATAAACAGTGGTCCAACTCAGGGAGGAGTTTGTTTCATCAGCTGCCAATATAGTAGGCCCATACAGTTTATTTAGTGCCAGGACATGAGTTTATAGAGCTATATAAATGATTGTTGTTGTTTTTTTACCTGCAATCATTTGCAGGTTGATGACATATATAACAACAACAACAACAACAAAACCTACGATGGTGCCTTTTTAGAACTTCCCCAAATTTCTACAAATTTGAGTTATATTGCACTTTATGTTGCACTTTATGGTAGGGCAGAAAAATACTAGAAACCAGAATTTGAAAATGTGTAAATGTGAATCATCTGTAAATTTCCTGTAAAATTTACTCTCACTGAGAGCTTTGGGCCCAATTTTTGTGGGCTTTGGCCTTCCAGCTAACTACCACAATATCTGACTTTATCATCTAATTGCAGTTGTCATTGCTTGTGTTTGAGTTGTTGGAATTATCCATCTCACTAGGACTTCAAAAACTTTATTTCAAAACAAAAGAGATAATAATGAAAAGTGATACAGCTAACCTAAGAATTTTACACGTAAATTTTTATTCTTAACATTCACCCCATACACACCTACCCATCCCAACACCGTCACCAAAAGTTAACAATTGAATTCAGCCAAGAACGGAATGAACTTATCAGCTAGCTAGCAATAATTAATTCTACTGATCCACAGTCAGACTGATAAACTTTGAACAAAAGTCTGAAATATTTTTCTGTGAATTCACTTTTTAAAAAACAGGTTAAAATACTTTAAGTAAGGCAAAATAGGGCATTTGATAATTAGTGCAATAATATAGTATTGCTGTATTAGTACCATATAAATTGTATAAAACAGGTTCGGCTAATGTGACTTAAAACTTTTGTTAAAAAAAGATGTAATCTGATTTTAGACAAGAGGAGATAAAAGGGAAACACCTTGTGGACAGGACACAATATGTTGCTTACACATAATTTATACTAGTGGCGTGGTTTTAAAGCGCCATAACATTTGACCACTTAACGTCTCAAAATGCAGATGTAGGGTTTTTTCCTTCCTAAATCTCCCTGGAAAACTCGGGGTTTCGAAACCTAAAATTCTCCAAATAGACACGTATGGAACATAAGATTTCATTTATTTGGTGAAATGTAGTTGTGGGTGTGCGTGTGAGCGCGTGTGCGTGAAAGGTTTGACACTGTATACGTTTTAGATTAGTATGTTTACACGTTTTGGTTTTGTTTGTCAAATAAGTTCGTGCGTAAAGGCGCGCAATTCGTGGATTTTTTTCCCTTGCGCAACGCGATTCTTAAGTTTCTGTTAATTTTCTCCCCCTGCAATTCTCAACATTTTTAGAACGATTAAAAGTGTGACATTTAATAAGTATTTTGTTCATTTATAAGCACTCACCATCCCACTGGAAGTTTTCATCCCACACAGACCACATCTGCACGATGAAAAACGGTGCCCAGCAAACAATGTACGCCAAAACGATCACAAAAGTCATTTTAACGGTTCTCAGTTTGGCTCTTGAGATAGTTGTAACGCTGCTGACCGAGTTCTTTCCAATCAGTCCATTCCTGCTTGCCGCACCAGCCGTCGTTTTTCTTTTCTTGTATTTAATATTCTTCCAAATACTGTGGCAGATAAACCCGTAGCACATCATGAGAAGGACCACGGGCACCAGAAAGATGCCCACGGTTATCCAGGTGATGTACGCCCTGGCGCCCCAGGGCTCGATAAAGCGCGCCCAGCAGTCGTAGACGCCCGAGCCGTTCTGGATCTCGCTCAGGGAGAAGATGAAGTACTGTGAACAGCTGAGCACCAGGCTACATATCCACGTGGAGATGATCATGATGTACGAGCGTCGTGTGGACTGCTGTAGGGTTTTCAGAGGGTGGCAGATAGCAATGTAACGATCCAGGGTCATCATCACCATCATATAGGTGGACGCAAACATTCCCATCACCTGGAGGTGCTTCACAATCCTGCAGAGAAAGTCTGGGCCGTAGAAGCGGAAGGTGATTTCCCAGCACAGCTGTGGCAGCACCTGGAAGAAAGCAACCACCAGATCGGCCAGGCTCAGGTGTTTGATGAAAAGGTGCATTCGCGACATCTTCTTCTTTGTGTTGTACATGGCCAGCAGGACGCTTACGTTCCCAATCACAGCAACCACGAAGGTGATGCTCAGAACCATTATCTCTATTTGTGCCACCTCCTCGTTCCTTGCAAACGGATCTGATCCGTTATGCTGGTCGGTGCCGTTTCCAGACGTTCCCATCATTAGGTCAGTGGTGACAGTGAACACCAAAGTCTGGTTCTCTTCGTTCAGGAGCATACGTTTGTCAGGAGCGTACATGGCACTGCCCCTCTGTGCGCCCTAGCAAGACTTAGTGCCAGAGGGGCTGCAAAGTGCCTCTCCAATCCGTATATGGAGCTACCTGGCGCCCGTAGAGAGAAACTCGTTGCTTTGTGAATTGTGTCTCCTGTCAGCGCTTTTTAAACTCGAGTCAAATTTCAGACTGCGTGCGCAAAGCAGGATGCACTGCAAAAACATGAGGCACCTAATGATTAATTTATATTGTGGCAAGCACACATTAATTCAAACAAAATGTAAAAATAAATGCAAAATGAACATAGACATCAATGAGGGATACTTTTCAGTGAAGATGTACCCAACGCAATCTAAAGTGTTCAAATATGCGAAACGTGCGTTTTCTTGAAACTGTGTTTGAATATCAGCATAAATATAATCAAGCCAAAAATACTGCGTTTCCGATTCCTTGTCTTGCTTTGGAGACAAAAAGTTTAAAATGTGACTTCCACAACATTATGGCTAAAAAACAACATTTTTTGCAGTGCAGAGCCAAGCCCTTCCCGATGCTTTACACAACATCCACATCACCACAACTCCGCGTAGGTATTGTTTATTAGGAACTTTTGTGGGTATTAAAAAGTCACAAAATGTGCTGAAAATGTAAAGTGTTTAAAGTACAATGAACTGAGTAACACAATTTTTATTTACAATTTTTTTTCATACACTTTATGAATATTTGAGGTCCAATAAGAAAAGACAGTCCCACCCAACAGTTCACAAATAACATTTAAATGCTTTTTCCCCCAGCATAATAAGCTTTGCAGAGGAATTGTTATAAGGTAACTGTAGCTGAACCTGCAAACATTCGGGACTCTAAATGTGTTGCTGTGATGTTGCTTTAATAGGAATGTGTTGGGCAACAGGCTGGAATGTTGTTTTTGTTAAAGCCCAGATAAAAACCACACTTAAAAAAAACTGTTTAAACTGAACTGTGACTTGGTTTATTCTGTAATTAATTAATTCCTAGCTGAAAGAAATTCTCTTACTAATGATTAATAATATTAAAATTAACTTATTTGCTGCAGTCGATTGTTCTTGTGAATCTGCCTTCTCTGCACTTTTAGCTCCAGTTTCAGTCAGGTTTCCAGCAAATGACTTACTCTTAGCACAAAGTGGTTTTAGTTTAAACAATCAAAATGCACTGAATTCATTTCTGAAAGAAATATTTGAAGGAATTTACTGTTCAAACTTGTGAAGAGGTTTGCTAATGTTTTCAGGAAGCTATCCTGTTTTAGCTTTCCGAGCTGCTACACAAAAGTGTTCAAAGTTTTGTTTGAAGATGCCAAAACATCCTAAATATTGTAAGTTTTCAGTGCTTTGAGCAACAGGTGCATATATTTCCAAATACACTTTGTAGGATATGATTATAAAGAAACTTTCAGTGCATGAGTGGGAACAAAAGATGGAGGTGAAGACAGCCTTGTGCAGCTCGATGGGGATCAAACATTATTAAATAACAAAGGAAAAGCACATTTATCAAAAGGATTTGATTTTTTTGCTTGACATCACCGCAGTGTTCTGCCCTGCCTGCAACCTTTTCACTGCATCACCTCTGGCTCTCTTGTCCTCCACAGTTTAACCTCTACTGTTGCTTTCTTATTTCTGTTGTTGGTGACGTTTCCAGGTGACCCATAATGTAACTTGAGTATCCCAATTTCTATTAAAAAAAGCACATGATTGCAAACTGGTTGCAGATGTCTGGCAGCAATTCATCTTATCTGATCCATGTGCTGATACTGAGGATGGTTATCTTTATTGTGTTTACATTGCACCTATCATCCAGATCTGCACTTTCATTTCCGGTTGAGCTCCAATTATGAGCACTGCAAACTGGAACTCTTATCCTAAAATTTCCTGTGCACTGGTTAAACTGGTTCACTGTTATAATTAAGTTTTCTCAGTGACCCAAAGTCAATTTTTTGACAATCTTTCCATCAGAATCATAAGCAAGGGTAATTTCTGTTGTCCAGCAAAACTGCTTCCTCTCTGGGAGCCCTGATTATTATCCATCCACATGCTCTACAGCAGCCTTAGCGGATCTTGAGGGGTTCAAGGACAGTATAGTGGATGTCTCCCTTCATGCTGGACAGACACATTTTTCTCATCTTCTGTTTTTAAATATGTTCACCAGAAACATTTTGTGCTGTTATTACAGCTCCAGGCTTGATTTGTCCCGTTGGTTACAAAGCATGACAGCTCCGTTCACCAACCTAAACTGCGTGTTGTGTGTCTGGGCTCAGGAATCATGGGAATGCACGTTGTGTCTGCAGTAACCAAAGCAGTCAGTCTGAATCACGTCTGATAGGTTTGTAGCTTGAACCTATTCGCTGGAACATTGAAGACAATATAATTACACAGCAAGCAAGACACGAAGTAGGCAAAGTTCTTCATGTTTCTCGTGCACGGGAGAGAACCGGACAAACGCCGTTCCTTCGCTTGACCCCAGTTGCTCTCGTCCACTCCCCCGTAACACTGCTCTTTTATCGAGGTTACATGAATATGCATAGGTTCATTAACATATGACGTCTACATACAAACAAAGAGTACCTTGCCTGTGTGTGTGTGTGTGTGTGTGTGGGGTCAGAGTGTGACCCCATAAATGATTTCCCTAAACCTGCTGGTCTGGAAGTCCAGCGGTTCATCTAAACAAAAGGCACTTAGCCTAAAACAGATACAGCCACGTTTATCCTGCCATAAAACAATAAAACAAGGTACGACCTCTTCCCATGCTCCCATCCAGTGTGGAATACACACCAAGCCTTTGCAGCCTGCTAAAGATCACACATCCTATCACTACACAATCGATTATACACCTCTAAGCATATATGGTTAAATATTTCTAAGCATAAATGACAATCAACAATAGAAAACCTAACAACGTCTGTGATGCTTCCCTCTCAGGAGTATGTTTCAATAAGAGCTGCTCAGACTCTTTGAGCATTTTGGATTTTCTTTTGTTTGGTTTGTTTTAATGAGGGATAAAGAAATTTGTCAAGGAATTCAAACAATGGATGCTACAATGCGTTGTCCAAACCATCTTCTTGAGGTGTGTAGCTTATACTATTAGTGGTTTGGGACTCAGAGTGGATTTTAAAAATTCCTTTCATTCTGTTGTTTGTACTTTCTCCGAAATGTTTAGCTTTGCCATCCATGCTCATCCAATTAAGATTTACGGGGGCTGGAGCCTATCCCAGCTACCATAGGGCTGCCATAGGGCATAGGCCCCATGGCAGCCCTTTAGGACAGACCGAAGACACGCTGGAGAGATTACATCTCTCAACTACTTTAAGAACTCCCTTGTGTCTCCCTTCAGAGGAGTTGGAGAGGGACATCTCTGCTTAGACTGCTGCCTTGGGGTCAGATAAGCATCAGGCAATGGGAGGATGGATGGTGGATTTTGCTGTTGAGAGTGTTTTTAATTACAGGTCAGCAATCTTGATTACAGTTGCTAAAAAAAGACTAGTAATTAAAAAATACATTAAAAAACATTTGATGATGGTGCACGGTTGAGCAGTGGTTAGCACTCTTGTTTCATAGCAAGAAGATCCTGCACTGAAAAAAAGGCCATGTTGGATTTACTTAATTCAGTAGTGGACATTAGTTGCACACAATCGTTTTGCTTTGGCAGACACTTAAACAACTGAGATAAATCAACACAACTTATTCATATTCAATAAACCTGTGCATTTTGTGTTGATAAAACACGATTGAAACATGTTTAGATGAAGTAAAGTGAGCTCTTGGACTATTTTTATCCTTTGCAATTTTGTCATTTTATTTCAACACTATTCAATAACTTTTACCCCAATACTACTCGGTCACTTAAATACTACATGTTGTCTTCATATTACATAATGTTCAACAAAGTCTAGAGTCTGGTTAACATGAGAATTGAATGGATCTACAACGACTACCGTCCTCTCTTTATCCAGTTTGCAGGGGGGCTGGGGCCTAATCCAGAAATCATAGGGTAAGAGGCAGGGTACACCCTGGACAGCATTTGTGCTCACATTCACAGGTAATTCAGAATCACAAATTAACCCAACTTTAACAACTGCATGACTTTTAACTATGAGAGGAAGCCAGAATACCCAGAGAGAAACCAGTGCAAACTAGCCAGATTGTGGATTTGAACCTAGGGTCTTCTTGCTGTGAGGCAACAGCACTAACCACCATGGCACCAATCCAGGCTTAACAAAAGTAGAAATTGATATGATTTCAAGGCTTGATGCAGAATTTTCTGTACATTTTTGTCCTTGACAGGTTAAACTACAATAAATAGCATACACGTGGTGTGTGCAGTTGTCTGCCTCTTATAACTCCAGTGATTTTCCTGCAGTTTGAAATCTCGTTTGATCTTGTGAATTTAATGAGTCCAGCAACTAACCACTCTTACTAGACTGTATCATGTCATCTCAACAAAAACAAATTAAGTTGTTGAATTTCATACAGATCCTACATGATTTAATTACGTTCAAGATAGAAACATGAAATTTTTGTGTTCAAATTACAAGTTAGACTTTTTTAATATAACAACCACCCAATTTACTTTTTTGGGTATACCGAAAAAAGTAGAGGCAGCTGCTCGACTTGACTGAGATGGATGCCTTCCTCAAACCACGATCCAACGCGTGCAAGACTAAAATCCCGTGCGGTGTCGCGAGATTCAACATTGCTATACTATTGACTCACTTCACTCGAACACGATATGAACAGTTTTATCTGCCCTCTCTGCATATCATGTAATTTCAACACTATATAGTCATTAACTTTAAAGAACGAGGCAATTGTGTTAAATACACGCAAGATGCTTTCATAAATCCAAGAGATGGCCAATCCCTTTTTTTCAGTGTGGGCTTGAATCCACAAGTCAGAGTGGTGCCTTTATGTGTGGAGTTTACTTGTCTATGCTTCTTCCTAACACATGTCACTTCATTGATAATTCTAAATTAGCTGTACTCTGTCTCCTGCCTCGGCTCCAACCCGAACCCTGAACTGGATAAACAGAAGAAAATGGATGGATTGATTGATTGATGAGCACCCAGACCTAGAAATGTGTTTGTAGCCTTTTTTGGTTTGCATTTCTAAAAGGCTTTATCTAAGGTTCTGTGAAAGTGAATCATCGTTCTCACCAACGTCCAACCTGCTCAGTAAGTGAGAAGTCAGTGAGCTAACTTATGTGAAGCTCAGAACACATTAAGCAAGCAATCGGAGCAGAAATTCTTGTAATTCCAACAGATTCCAAAGGATTTTCTCACACCTGTAAATCTTACCTTGAGATTGCATATGTTATTTATGTGACAGACATATGCAGTTTCACGCAGTAGAAGAATTTCCGCTTTGATAAATTGCTTTGATGCTGTTTGTTCTGTCTGGCTTAAGTCTTCAATACCTCACACAATACAATAACCCCAAGTTCATCATTTGACATATTCTGTGAATCTGACACAGCACGGCGCCAAGAAGGAGCACCTGCAAACGTGAAACTAAAGGGTCTAAAGAGAAACTTTAAAAGCCAAGAGCCTGTACCTTCTTATTTAGACTTCTGCTTCTCTTATAAACTCACGACTCAGATTGTCTCCTGGGCGACCTCAGTCAAACAAAGATCACATTAAACAAAACATTAAATTAACTCTGTTTACTTTATGACTGAATTGATGGCAAAGAACAGCATCTCCAGAAAGGTCACTTATAATAGGTTCATTACATAAGTTTGTATGTACTTTTGCATGCTTTTGTTTGGCCTCCAGGCTGATGATAAATCAGTTCTTTAGTAAGCAGGACATTCAGGTTTCTAATCATGACCTACATTAATGACATAATCGAAATTTAACCAAAGTGTAATTTAGTAAACAATTGCTCACACGATGATTAGAGAGATGATGATGAGAGATGATTGAGTCGACAGACATATGAAACAGTTTTTGTTTTAATTCGGCACATATCGCGGTCATTCAACTCAGGCATTTCCTTATTTGCCTGTTGTGTTGGTGCCCTAGAAATTAATGGATGCAGTGATCGTCTTCAAACTGGTGGACCTCCAGGGTATGAGCAAGGCAAATACAGGCTATATAATCTGAGGATGGCTTATTAGCTTTGTCTGCTTTACACTCATCAGACACTTCAACTGATTGTTAATGCAAACATCTAATCAGACAATCACTTGGCAGCAATTCATTGAATTAAGGTACACAGATAGGGCCAAAATGCCCTGCTAAAGCTCAAATTGCAGATAAAAAAGAGGATTTAAGTGACTGAGTAGTTTAGAAACTGCATCTGAGCATGCAATACAACCAACCTTGTAGCAGATGGGCTAAAACATAAGAAGAACACTACTATGAGCTAAAACAGGAGACTGGCACAGGATGACCAAAACTGAACAACAGATGACGGGAAAAAAGTCCAGTTGCCTTATGAGTCTCCATTTCTACAGCAATATTCAAATGGTAGGGTCATAATTTGATGTTAACAACACAAAAGCATGGATCCATCCTGCCTTGTGCCAGCAGTTCAGGCTGGTGGTTGTGGGGTAATGGTGACCAGAGACTTGATAGAGTTGTTGTGTTCCTTCTACAACAATCGTGTAGCACCCGTCCCATGTACCTATGAGCAGGGCCTGGTTCTCTGTTGTTAATGATTATAACCCAGAATGTGAATTAAAATATGAATTATGGAAATAAGCCACAACACAAGAGTTTCATTTTCCAATGTAGCAGTCTCAATTTAGTGATTTCAGTTCAAAAGAACAAACAAATAAAAGAAAGCAAGTAAAGCCTCTTGGGTATAGGGGGGAATAACATGTTATACTGGTAAAAGTGATGTTGAATAGTGTTTATTCACTAAGGTTCCTGATACCAAACTGAAACAGCCCTTTAATTGCAACAGTCTCAAAAGTTCTGAAAAACACAACCTTAGTTGCAGACCTGGGTCATGGCTGGCGTGCATTGCTGCGTAAAAACAAATGGTCACTTCACTTCACAAGGCACGTGCAAATATCAGTACTCAGGGCTCCAAATAGAAGGGAATGGGTGGGGGTAATGGGTCAAGACTGCCATCAGGGCACGGCAGCAGCACACATAGTCCACCGGGTCACACAAAATCTACAGCTCATACCAGCAGAAGGGACCGCGTGGCTCGCCTCTGTCACGCTGGCAAAACATCTGTCCCTTCTTTCTGGATTAAATTAACCAGCTGAATATGAACCCATATGGTGTTTCATGTCGTCTCAGCAATAGCTAGCAGTAGCTGAATGCATCAATGCAAAGCAGAGTATGAGCTAAGCCGAAAACCCCCCCAATAGGCTATCGGCTAATCACAGTTAGTGATACCAACCTGTTTTAAATTGCGGGAGTTTGGAAAAAACTCACAGACTGTCATTATTTCTTGGTAGATTATTATAGCTCTACGCATAAAGTAGCTGGTCATAACTAGTAGATTATGACCAGTTGGTTACTGACCTGGCCATAGGTTACCAGCCATGCTGCTCCTGATGGGTCCGGGGCAGGCTTGGGGCCTTGGGGTTCTGGGGGCTCTCCGCCTCCAGGCTGAAGCTCTGGCTGTGCCTGGGGAATTTGAGTCCTGTTTGTGTGTTGCCGGTATTGTGGGCTGGTGCATGCACTGGGGCCCGGCCCTGGCACTGGGGCCTTGAACTAGGGGCCTCTTTAGCTGGCAGGAAGGTTTTTACCATCTTTTTGCAGGTGGTGCCTGATTTTGAGAAGACCACTCTGCAGGCGGTGGAGGATCTACCAGAGGTGGAGGACGGACTCAACCTGGGTGTCTATTGTCTTATGTAGTTTGGAAGTTGACTGAATGTTAGGGCAGGTGTAGTTTTTCCTCTATTGTGGGGTTGGGTGGACTGCCCCGGTCTTGGTGACGCTTGGTGGTGCTACTGGACCCTTAGCTGGATGTCCTTTTGGATGCACTAAGGGGCAGGGGAGGTACTCCTTCTCTGTCTCCGCATGGTAACGTGTGACTCAATTTTTTTTCCACAACTTAGACAGTCTCATTACTTTTATTCTCTTGACACATACAAATAGGGCCTTGGGGGTGGGCACACTGAACGATGTCCAGAGAGGGGGTATGTTTATTCAGCCTCATCTCTGGTGCCAGTGCCCACTTCTCATTTTTAAATTGCATGTAGACATTGAGGATTTCTTGGGAGGGGCGGTGCTGACACCAGCTGTTGTCTGGCAGAGAGTCATTAGTACCAGCAGCACACATCACATACATTACATAAATTTGTATGGCTTCCACGCTCTCATTTAAACTCATTTAAACTTATTTCAATACATTTTAAACCACTCACTTTTTGTATTGGAACCATTAATATACATTTTTAAACATTTAAACACATAATGAACTTAAAAAAAAAGAGTCATCAGAATAAAGCATACAAGTGTAAAAATCCTACTATGATAACTGTCCTCATTGTAGAACATTCCTCTGTTATCATAGATATAAATATCTCTCCTTTAGTTGCTTTCGACATTAGCATTGTTGCACTACACTAACAACAGTGATGAAATGACTGTGTAATGTGTGGATTTAAGCAGGTTTTATCACATTATTGTAATATTGTTTTTTCTTAATTGTATCTTTAAAAAATGACATTAAAAACAGACCAAAACAAAAATAAAACGTGTTTTATTAGAGCTGCACTTATACCGTAGGTTAATTGCTCAAACAACAGCCGAGCTGCACCTAAAAGTTTCTACACATTCAACGAGTCACTGTGACGTTCAAGATCATTTCCTCAGCTGAATGTGAACTTCGCTTACAGCCATCCTGTGTAATGACCTGCTGTTCTGCTCTCACACAGTCATGGGAGTCTGATCCCATCTTACGTAAGATACTTGGGCCGTTGCGTTTTTCAGATCCCTCTTCACATGTCATTGCATTTTTGTTGTACAGTCCATTCCCAATCACAATTCAAATCCAAAATTAGAGTGTTTAATCATTTACAGTACACAATGTTCACTTTCAGTATTTTGTATTTTATTCAAGTCAGTTTCTTCACAGAGTCGGACTCATTCAGTAAGAGTTATCACTTAGCCTCCTCCGTGGTACAGAGACCAAAACAGAGGCCCTTTTTTGGCTGTCACATTCACCAGACATGTACCCAGTGGAAGACTTGTAGTGGATTTTGTGTTAAACAAACACCATCATCATCAAAATCCCAAATAGGCACACATAAGCTTATTGTGGCATCATCCAACAGCGTACTGGGGCAAATTATCTTGGTTTATCATTTGTCACCAACAGCCACAGGAACTTTTCCCATGGACTAAAAACTTCTGGGTGGACTCTTTCCACAACATGATCTAAATTAAGATACTGGGAATTTATTTTTGACCCTGCCCCACCCCCTCCCACGAAAAAAAAAGAAGTCTTTGCTCAGTAGGTGATACTTCCTGAATCAAAAGAGTAGCCTGTTTGTGCTGTTTTGGCTAGCAGTTTTTACCAAAGATTGGTAAAAATTCATGTGAAAATTGCTCATTAATGTTTATAAATCTGTTATGTATACGTCGGGCCTCTTACTCATTTTAACGTGACACAAAAGTGGATGCCGGGGGGGTTAAAACACAGTAAATCACAGAAAAAAAACTATATTTTCTAATGTTTTCAAGGCAGTTACGCTCTGAAGCAGAAATAATTTCCACACACCTCTGCAAATTTCATTTTTCATGCAACCGAAGAGCTTTATCCCGTCTGTTGTGGCTGCACAGCATGCGTGTGTGTATCTACCACCCATCATGCAGACACACCAGACCTGCAGCTCTGATAAAAACAGACAACCGAGAAGAGAGAAGGAAACAGTTGAGATGTAACCTGCCTGCTACGGTTTTGTAAATTTCCACGTCTCATAAGAGCGGTCTCTATGTCGGCGCACAAATTTGTCTAAACTTTGTGGCTCTTTAGACCACAGCAGAAACATAGACATTCACGGTCTGACAGTCTGTTAGATCCTTAAGAAAAAAAAGTACTGGGATTAAAAGTTCAAGGCATTTTAGTTGGAATAAAAGTAGCTCCTGTGTATATCAAAGTGTGGTGTTGTTTTCATTTTCCTCTGCTTGTTTACTAGGACTGACAAACCACCCATAGCTGGGATTTAATCAGTGGATCTCATCTTTAACCTTCACAAGTAATTAAAATATCTTAACCTTTATGGTTAAGACGCTGGCACAGAAGTGATGGGGCAAATGAGCCTAAGCTCATCAATGTCCAACATATCATTCAGAAAACAGGGTATTCAATACTGACAGTGTTTCTAATGAGCATGCTGTGTATCGGTGATGCCAAGAAAGGCTGATGAGGACAGTGTCATCTTTAGAGCTAAAACTCAACACTGTCAACAGCTAAAAAGCTCCTGCCAGTCATGAGACTGACATTACCCCTGAATAGATGAAACACACCTGGAATATAAAATGAAAATTACTAATAAGAAAAAAAGAAGACAACAGTTTCAGCTTTGGTAGTCAAAGTCAGATTCTACATACGCTATCTGTAGCCATCTTTCTGAAAGGTTTACTTAATGTTAGATGGAGTTTACAAGGTTATCACCCACATGCCAAGGAACGCGCTTAAACTGATTTACAAGTACAAGAAAGAATCGGTAATTTAAAGTGACTGCACTTTGAAGTATGCGTGATTAATGGCCTGCTAAATTGTACTTGACTGCCTTCTACAGCTAATAATACGGTGCACACTATAAGACAACAGTATTCTTTTCTTTGTAGCCGGGCGGTCAACTTATTGGCCCCTTTATCTACAAAAACATCTGTTCTGAGGTATGATCACGTTGTTTTCTGCGTGAATAAAACTCCGGCAATATTTCTGCAGAAAATGCTTTGAAACCGCTGCCACATTCTGTATAACTCAAAAAGCCAAGGCTGTTTGAAGACTGAAAGCTTTTCACAAAACACAGAAACTCTTACATCACCCAAAGAAGAAGAACCTGAACCTTGATCTTTTGAGCTGTATGTAATATTTAAAAAGTCATTTCGATAACACCTTCCTGGTCTTATCGTTTCGTCTGTCATTTTTATGAACACAGAAAGAAAATCAGCACAATTCCAAGACACAGTATTTTCACTCCATTATGTTTCACAGTGGCAATCTTGTACGTTTGAATGTACTTACTTGTATCTGGCTGCTGTATCTGAGTACTTTTCCCACCATCATAGAAATTGTTAAACAGCGCATTCAGTTTGGGAGATTTTTGAAAAGGCTGGTGAGAACGTCACGTCCAACATAAACAGCAGCGCACCGTGGGGTTATTTGTACAAGGACCGATTAGCCGAGTGGAAATGCTAAAGGCGAGCGGGTGAGCTTTGGGTGCGTGTGTGACATGTATGCAACTGGTGGTCTTTGTGTGCAAATATGTGCCCCGCAGCCAGAGCTTATGGGAAACTCTGAGGCAATGAAACAACTTATCATCTATCAGGAGAGCAGACAGCAATGTTCTCACTGCTGTTCCTTTGAATCCACACACAGTGACCCATAAACAACACCAACCCTCTCGGGGAGAATCACTGCCTCCCTTAATAAGGCAAACCACTGGACTGATGAAACAGTTCTACATTTTTTTTCCTACATCCCTAACTGCTTTGTTTCATTGAATAATTATTTTTGTCCTTTTTCTTCCTCTTTCCCCTTCCACCCACTTATTTATTTGCTGTTTTTAAATTCCGGTGTAATGCCTGAGGGATTGAAAAGGGATTAAGTTATGAATAAAAGACTTATTAAGAAAGAGCATGAGTAAAACATACACCCACATGTTTTTCAGTTAACATTCTGGCTTTGTTTAAAATCTCGGACTTACACACTTAAGGATATAGATGAGTCAGTACCAGACAGACAATGCTTTTTTGTGTGCTGTTACTAATGACTGGTAATAGTTCCAGTGCACTTCTACTTTACTTTAATTGCTGGATGATTATTTTTAAATTAGAAAATAGAAATTACATAAGATAATTGAATAAGATAAAAGTTATCCTTTTTCTTTTTGGCTTTCTTGAAAAGATTCAGCAGATATTGCCATTAAGTGCATTTGCACAATGGTTAAGAGGGTGGATTGAGTCCCTTGTCTCTCTGGAGACACATAATAGCTCTCTTACTTCGGTCTGCAGCAGCTCAGAGAAACACAATGAAAATATGGGGTCACAGGCAGGACAATGCAAACTCCAAAGAGCAGGGTTTAATGGACTGATGATGTGATGAATGTATCTTTATTTAGGTTGCTTGGCAAATGTAACCACGAGCTAGTAACTGAAATCACGGCTTACTACATTGAGCGTGTGCTTTAATTAAAAACAGCACTAAAACAGTAGGCAGAAAAAGTTCCCACTATTACTAAATTCAGTGTGTTATAGATGCCAAAAAGAGGAATTCCACAAAAATCAGGTACAAGATTTTTCTTGTTCTGAATGAGCATTTTTGACTGCACATTAGAGACAGCTGAAATCTGCTTGTGACAGATTGGGTCCTAGCTATGATGCCCTTTAGAGAAATCTGATTGGCAAACAGAAATAGATTTATCTGAGTTTGGAGTCAGCATGCTGATAACGAGTACGAGTAAGAGTACTCCAGCTTGGCTTTTTACCTAATTACAGTCCTCTTCCTCTTTCGGTCATGCTCATATTGTGTGTAATTGACTCTCCGCGTTTTCTACTGAATGTCATCCATGCAAGCTGAGGCTTTTTATTCCTGAGTGTTTATTCCTACAGTACATAAGTATTTGAACGGCACTGTAAACTACTCCCATCATGTAAATCAGCATTTTCAATTAACATTTAATTTACATTCAATTTATATTTACAGGTTTTAGCAAAGAGTATTGTCAAAAGCTGGAGACTATATATATATATGTGTATATATATATATACACATATATACACATATATATACATATATATATGTATATATACACATGTATATATATATATACATATATACATGTGTGTATATGTATATATATATGTGTATATATATACTATATATATATACTATATATATATATATTATATATATATGTGTGTGTGTATATATGTGTATATATGTGTATATATATATATATATATATGTGTATATATATATATATATATATGTATATATATATGTATATTATGTTATATATATGTATATATATATATATGTATATATATATGTATATATATATATGTATATGTATATATATATATACATATACATATATATATATAATATACATATATATATGTATATATATATATACATATATATATATATATATATATATATGTAATGTATATATATATGTGTATATATATATACATATATATATACATATATATATACATATATATGTATATATATGTATATATATATATACACATATATATACCCACAAGAATGTTGATATGAACAAGTGAGAAAGCCTTTTACCCATTTGTGGATGCAGCTTCCAGTAAGGCATGGGAGAGATGTTATCGAAAATTAATATAAGGGTGAGCGTTGCTTGAGGTTCTGTCTCAGCACTCAAGTCCCCTGCAATGAAACCCAGACGGATTTCCGGCGCAGTTTGTTTTTAATTTGTAATATAATACCTTCTAGATTCACACTAAACATTCATTTTGAGATCTCCTAATAACTACTTCAATAATTAATAAATAAATAAATTAATATAAAGTACTCGGTAGAGTTTCTAAGAATGAGATGAGAATATATTAAAAATCTTAGCTTATCATAGCTAAGCTTTAGCATGACTGACTATTCACACAAAATAGTTCCTAAATGTCATCTTTGGTGTTGAGAATGACACCATGTTTTTCTGCAGTATCCTTCTAAGGCAAAGGAAAAACTAGAGCGATATTTTCTTAATACATTTGTTCAACACATGAAACTCATGAGTCATATTTCAGCAGCATGTGAGCTGTTTTGATGGCCTTTGATGGCTGTATTAACTGGCACAGCTGTCAACCACATTTAAAATTTCATATCATTAGATTTTAAATATCACGAGACTCTTCTCGTCTTACTGCCCTGTATCATCTGATATTTAGATCACATCCTGGTTCACAGACATTAATAACATTACCTGTTTCTACTGATTTGTGCACAGAAATGATCTCCGGTATGAAACAGAAAGCAGAGATCTGTGAGAAATTAATATGTTAGTGAGAATGCCTGGAGGTGCCTCCACTGATCTGCCTACTGTCAAGGGTGAAGCAGAGTAAAATTGACGGGTATTGACAACACACCACACACACACACACACACACACACACACACACACACACACACACACACACACACACACACACACACACACACACACACACACATAATTTCTTCCAAGTAAATAAGCTGTTGACCATATCCGAACAGTTTGCTAATATGATATGGTTTCCCCGAGCTCCTGTGTAGCATTGGTAATACATCTGTCATAGAAACATCTCAGGCTCAAATGGAAACATCTGGAGCAACACAGACTGAACCATAGCAGCAGCCGAAACAATAACCATACCTAGCGACGGCTTCAACCATCACAGCCAGGCAGAGCAGCTGCAGCTGTTTTCGTAACCAGCAGCTGGATACTGTTGCTGATTAGCCTTTAAAAATGAAAAATGAACACTAAATGGATCAAGTAAAGGGTCACGTTGTCTCTCTCTTCCATAGTATGTGCAAAGTGTTACAGCTGCACTCATCAACAGACCATCTATTGTTTTAGGGGTGTAAAACCTATTGAGATGGAGCAAAAATATGTTGACAGAAAGGCAAAGTGGATAAATAATCCAGAAAACCAAAATCACTCTAAGACCTTTTTAGGAGATCTTAATGACTCTGATGGATTAAAATACCTGAATTAGCCAGTTTTAGGGTCATTATTTATTTATTCATTTTAAATAGACTTGGATCACTTACTCTTTTTACTTGTGGAGATAGATATCTTTCAAATAATGAAATATATGAAATAATGAGGACATAGATCAGAATGCCACAGTGTAGACGTTACACAGAAACAATGTGAAGAAAAAACTCAGATAACAACAAAAAGCAAAATGTCTCTTTGCTCATTCTCAACCAGTTTTGTTTTCCCAACGCAGTCTGGGCATTATGCTCTCTACAATTATCTGTAGACGGTAAAGTGTGAGAGCTCTCGGGACTGAAGGCGCAAAATACAAAACACATTTTTGCACTCTGAGTCTAGACAAAGACAGGTGATTTTCAGGGTAACCACATGAAAGCACTCTAAGTCATCTCGAGAAAGCACAACATTACCTCAGCCCGGCAGCTTTACCGTTATTGCTTTGCTTCACGCTACCGGAGTCTTCTGTCACAAATATAATCTTTGGGATCTCTGATCAAGCTGTTCCATTTGCCTTCTGCCATTTACATCTGCAGCAGTCTGTCTTATTTCTGGATCTGCAGACATTTTCACTGAATACTGAGAGGCTTGAAATGCTCCCTTTTGCTCTTCTCACTACACTGAGCTGGACTCTGATCTTTGCCAGAAAGATTCCCACAGAAAGCTGCATGTGAGTCACAGCAGACAAATGGCCCTTTGACACTGTGTGCCTGTAGATCCCCCCAAAAATGATAATGAAAAGCCGATGAGTTGTGTGTCATGCCAAGTCATAGAAGTTGCGCCAGGGCCTCGTGAGTTAGTTCCTGAAGCCTCGAGTAAAATTTTGACTACTGTGTCTACGAAATATTCAAATGATTACTGGACCTCATTCTGACGTCGTGGCTGCTTTTTCTCCTGCTTTTGTTTTCAGCGCCAGATGCTAATTTGTGACAAAGCCTCCTTAATGCTTTTCTCTAAGGGATATTCACCAGACCTGTAACCACTGGAAGTAAAACCTGACATGAAATCTGAGATTCTATTAAATCTGAATTTTTAATTGCACGCGGATAAATCTGCGTGATTAAACTCGGGCTGTTTCTGATAGATTGTCTTTATCTGTGCAAAAGTTACATAACCTGTGAGGGCTTTAAGAGACACAAAAATGTTGGCCTCCATATATCAGCGCCTGTAAAATAAATCTTAGCAGTGCATTAAGGATTTTGCCAGGGACAGGACAGGACAGTACTGTAAATCCATGGAGAGCTCAAAGCTGCACATCAAATATACTGAAAGCTAATTAATCTATGTCAATGTCATTCTGAAGTATTTAAAAACTCTTCACATATATAAAAATATATGCAGTTTATGCTATCGTCTTCCAGCAAATCTATCACCAGCTCTGTTTCGCCTACAATACGTTTGCACATCAAAAGTGAGGAATTTGTTTTGTTATGCCAACTGAACTGGCCAGATTTGATTTTTTATTTATTTTTTTATTCTCTTTTTTGTCTGACACGCGCAGTGTCGATAACTCGCATGTGCTAAAAGATGCCCATTCTTTAAGATTAAAGTCATAATTTACTGAGTGTTACAGAGTGAACTGCTGCATGAGGTGGCTGCCAGTGTGGAACGCATCTGTCACCACATGGAACAAAACCTCAGCGTTGACTGAAAGCTCTGGACTGGACGCCAGCGCTGCTGTCCTTCTCCTTCTTTGAGAATCTTTTTTCAGGATTGTGCACATGATATCATAAGGCTGTCTTCTGAAAGAAATTTGTATTTTTATTTATTTATTTTTAATGGAATAAGGTTAGATATACAGTGTTGCTTTAACTTCAGATTGCTGAGGCAAGCGTCTTAAAGTGTATTACACTAAAGATATACGTAATCAAGCTCCGCTAAAGCAAAGCTTACGAAGCACACAACCTGAGCTGAGAACTTCTGCACACGGATGCACATACAAAGTCAATATAACCCACTGTGGCCTTTTTACAATCGGGCATATCAGCGTTGTCAGCATGCAAATTATTCCTTTTAATGTTAACTGCTGTTTATCTATTCTGCTGTTCTTATTCTTATTCTGTGGTTCAGTGCAAGCATGCCAAATTAAAATTTATGCATTCAGAAAACATCACTGCTGCTGCTAATCTCTTCTTTTGCCTATCATGCTGACACAGGCACCTCAGGACAACGGAGCTGAAATGGAGAGGCCCTCATTTTTGTCTAAGCTGATGAGCCATGTTTCCTCAAGAGGCCACTTATCATGTCTGTGTTGAGACTCCAGACCCACAGTAAGTAATAAAGAGGCAGAAGAAAGCATGTCCTAAGGCTGTATAGCTGCACCTGTATTTCTATTGGCAGGATATGGATTTTTAAACCTGTTTCAGAGCCATGTGACTGTTTTACAGAGTATTTATGTTAAGACATATTAAGCCCTTTTCCTTATTGTTAAAGACACATAAGAATTTTAAGGAAATATTAAGGAAAAGCAGAATGACAGAATCGAAGCAGCAGATGATTTATTTTCATGAAAGAGTAAGCATTTCCTAGTTAAATCGGATTATTATGTACACTTAGCCATGTTGTTCACAAAAGTTTTAATAGGACCACTTGGTAGTTTCAAATTCTTAAGTTGAGGGAACCATAGCTTCCCAAAGAAACTATGGTTCCCTCGACTTATGATCAGCCTACATCAGCCTAATCATAGCCCTGTATCAAACTTTTTTCAAATGTGTTGATGCCATCATTTTCAAACTTACTTTTGTTTCTTAAAATAGTCGATTTTATCACTTCAAACGACTGTTGTGCTTTTCTGTGCTCTATTGTGAATAAAGTGTGTGTTTATTAGGTTTGCAAATCATTGCATTCTGTTTTTATTTATATTTTATAGAGAGCACAAACTTTGTGGAATTGAGGTTGTATGTTAATGGATAGCAACATGAAACTGAGTTTTAGTCAAAAGTTACTGATATATAAAGGGAAAAAAAACACCTTCATGGTTGTAGCACATATGGCTCTGGCTGTTCATGTTACCTGAACAAGACAATTTTCATTTCAATCACACCAGCAGATATGGAGTAGCCGTAGCACTATATCAAATAATGTGCTACTGAATTCTCCCTTGAAATATATGAATGACAGATATAATTAATGCTAGAGATTTTTCCATATTTGGCCAAATAACTTAAAGCGGAGGTGTGCGATCAATTTCCTGATATTTGTGTTTAATAATGTCTTTTAAAGTGCCTTTGACTGAGGTGCTGGCTCAGAGCTGGGGTCAGTCCCTGGGTGCTGTGTGCAGTTTTCAATTCTGCTAATCCTCAGGAGGCACTAAATGTAAAGAATAATTTTCTATAGACATCAAAGCAAGATCGCTAAGTAATTCGATTCCTCCACATACATACTTTGACTTGTACCTGACTTTGACTTTTATTGTTCACTTGATTTACTTTGTCATAGAATTTGCAGTACTATGTCAGTTACAAGATTTATTTAAAAACTCAAACAGGATTGGAGCATAAGGGCTGGCAAGGGACTGAGAAACAGGGCCTGAAGCACAGAGAGGATCATCATTAGCACATCGTTAGGTGGCTATAGAGCGTAGCTTTCACTGGAGGTGAAGCAAGATTTTGTGAAAACAAAGGTTGATATATTGTTGCTCATGAAAAGATGAACTGTAGAAATACCAGCTGCAGAAACTGGGACGTGGTAGGTTAGTAGCAACACAAACTGTGTTGTGAACAAGGATATATAAGGCTATTATAAGGAAACCTATATGGAGAGGGAAGGACAGAGAACAAACAAGACTCTTGGGAGAGCCATAATAATGTCATGCAGCATATTCTATATACAGTCTCCATGTGCATCTGAGTGGATTTTAGTTTTTTAATTGGATTTATTTCATGTCCTTATTTTTTAAATGTTGTTCATAACTTTGCTGTCATATGTCTTTTAAATTATTCTGTGTTGTTGTTAAAAATGTTTTAATATGCTTGCCGTGTACCACTTTGGTGAAAGCCGGTAAGCTGATGTGCCTGATGCTTTTGGAATTAGGTGTTAAATAGGATTTGGAGTTTGCATTAAAGTCTTTGTTAGACACATTAGAAGAGTTAAATAAAAAGTTTGCTTATTAATCTCTCCGCCCTGTAAAGGCTGAACTATGAAATAATTGCCAGAAAATTCTAGTTTTTTTTTCTAGATTTTCAAAACTGGAGTTATTGAACCATGTGGCATTTAAAAAAAGAAAAGAAATGCAATAACAATTTGTGTCTTAATTTGCATAATTTTTGCTATTATTTTTGTTACATTTATTTAGGATTTCAGGGGAAAAAATCACAGTGATAAGTCTCAAAACGATACAAAAGCCCATGTATCAGATGGCATACACTAGCTCTGTCCAATACTGCACATTTTCTTATTGATCGGATAACAAGGAAATACAGGTCCAGTATTTCCGATACCAGTACCAATATTTTTACTGAATAAAGGCAGATCATAGGGCAGAGCAATGTTAATGATTTATAAGATTTATGAGATTTGCATTTACAGATTGCAAATCCTGAATACATATTATTGACCACTAAATCACTGCAATTGTTGCTTTCGGCAATAATCAGTTAATGCAAAAAAACAAATAAATAAAAAATAAAAAAATAAAATCCCCACACCTTTCAGTTTTTCATGTATTTTGAAACTTGTTTTTTGAAGACATAATGTGCCCTTCTCTAACACTTTGGGTCAACTTCTGTGATTTTAAATGTGCTATAGGCTATAAACAGTGCGGACATGGCACATTTCATAGTCAATGTTTGAGGTATTTTGTTTTCATTTCACAACAAATCAATTTATTTGACATAATTCAGTGAGTAACATAACTTAAAAGCTAGAAACAAAGTATCAGTCCTATCACGTTAGTATCGATCCAATACCAATGTTGGTGTCAATACTATTAATATATGGATCTGCCCCCCTCTAGCATACACTTGGCTTTACAGGGTTCAATATAAAACTCTTGGCTTTGTTTGGTTTAGAGACTGGAAATGAATAAAAGTGTTTTTCCTTTCTTTAAACAGTATGAGTACATTTGAAGTGTATCACTTAACATGCTTTTTCTCACAACCAAAATTGATTTGAGTGAGCTTACTACTCAGCAAAATTGCTTTCAACAGGCGTGACTATCTGCATAACGTGCAGAGTAAAAATCTTCGTGCACCCTGCTCTCAAAGAGCCATATAACTTTAGGAAAGCTCTCAGCAGTTCTCTGCATTATTTTAATTTAGCAAAAGGCAACACAGCTGTTTTTAGATGTTAACATTTTTTAGGGGAATAAATCTGGAATCTCCGCATTTTTACATATCATAGAAAATAATGCAGCAACCAGTTGTGAGTGAGTATGTGGAACAGGCAAGCTTCTCCTAAAGAGCAAGCCAAAGCAGCTAGAAAAGGGGATTTAAAAGGCTTCTAGCAGGAAACAGCAGTGATTAATGCACAGCTCTAAAGTGAGCTGATTTCAAGCTCATCAAACAGCTTCTGCTCACTGTGAAAGATAAACCTGATAATTAGGTGCCACTTTTTAGTTACAGCTGAAACACCCATCCATTTTCATGAACACGTTACGACGAACATATGTTTTATTACTGGCTATGGAAATCGTGTACATCATTGTTCTTTGTATGCTGCTGCTAAATGTCCATCTTTGCATATTCGCAGACTCTCCCATTGGTTGATCTTTATCTATAAATCTCTCCTTGGGCTGGTTCCATCTTATTTATTTGTTTATATGTGTAAAAACCACAACCAATACAGCCTTCGTTCGCACAATATCATACAATTGATTGTCCCAAAAATCAGAATAGAATTGGGGAAAAAGGCTTTTAAATACGCTGCCCCTGCTTCCTGGAATAATCTGCAGAAGGAACTGAAATGATCAGAATTGGTTACCTTGGGAGAGTTTAAGTCTGTCTTAAAGGAACGAGAGAACAGCTCTTTTACTCAGTGTGATTGTTTTTAATGTACTCTTAATTTGATCTGTTATTGTATATTTTACACATGTTGGTATGGGATATTGTATTTGTTTTAAATGTTATATACCTATGTGGTATGTGACTTTTGTTGCCATGATGCCAGGTCTCTCTTGGAAATGAGATTTTTAATCTCAATGAGATTTTTTACCTGGATAAATAAAGGACTAATAACAATTACTCAATCCAGGGTTGCAGAAGTATATTCCAGCTGTCATAGAGCAAGAGGCGAGGTAAACCCTGGGTAGACTGCCTGTTTATCAGAGGACCAACACAGAAAGACAACGATTCATGCTTGCTTTCACACGCGGTGAATTTAGAATCACCAATTAACCAAACATGCAGATTGTAGGACGATTCAAAGCAGAAACTGCAAACTTTTTCTAACCACCTTTTCAGATAACATTTAGAGTTAAAAAAAAAAACAACAAATGGGAAAAAAACACCAAACAAATTTGCATGTGTTGATTTGATGAGTAATTTACTGTCTGCAACGGAAACAAAGCATTCTGTTTGATACTTCCTATCATTCTCAATACTCAGTGTTCTTTCAGTGTTATTATGTGAACATGTTGAAAACCATTTAGGAGTATTTCAAGCCCAGCTGTATATACATATATACACATGCTCTAATTTGGTGAAAATAAAGAATGAACAGATGTAACAGGAACAGAGGTGTTTGAGCTAAATCAGCATGCAAGTCACTGCTGAGGATTAAGAAGATTAGTCTTTTCTTTTTCCTTCACACTTTGACCGTTTGCGCGCACACTGTGGTTTTATGTCAGCAAAGTGCATTTTTATTTTTACCTAGAGCATTTATTCTTAATCCATCCTAATTGAGCTACAGAGCACATTTCCACTTCTCATTGAGCACAAAGACAATTTCATACATAAAGCGATCCAGGCAAGGAATGAACCCAATGACGTGCAGCCCTGGTCTGGTTAACGGCAATGTCTTCTTAGTGTTTGCCAAGATTTGTTGCTACAGACACCTCAGGCAACAGTGTCATGACTTCATTTCATATCCTGAATCCCATTACTGAACGCTGTAAAGAACATCAAATATTGATTCTTCTTCTGTGGTTTATGTGTTTTGTAGCAGCTTTTATCTCAGTTTTTCGATAAGGCAGCATCAGTGAGAAAGATCAGCAAAACTTCCAAAGGGTATTTAGATAAGATAATCTTATACCTTACATAATCTTAAGCCTTGAACCAGATTAGTTAGCTTCAGGTTCCCCATACAGTTTGTGCTGCTTGGAAAAAACCAAACCAAAACAATTTAATGAGGACTCGGGGCTTAATCATGCTTACAAAAATCATCAATCATATTGTGCAAATGTCCTTGACTGCATAATCTTGAATGCATATTTTGTTTGGAAAATGGGAAATGCAGGCGATTTATTAAAATGTACAAACAATATATCAGGCAGAAACAGATCCTTGAAACTCAATATTTGTTTTGACCACCTTTAGTCTTCAATGCAGCCCAAACTTTCTTGCATAATTTCTCTAAGTGGTCTTCAGGAATAATTCTCCAGACCTCCTGATGGACATTTCAAAGCTCTTCTTTGGATGTTGGCTCCCTTTTGTTCCATGACAGAGCTGCCACTGTGTGTGTTACAGATAGCTGTAGACACTCTCTCATAAGACCTATTGCCAAAGATTTTCAGTCCACTCCATGTGTAATTTGGCATACCTTAGCCTTTACTCCCTGTTTCCCTTCTCTAAGAATGACTTCTTAACAACCCCTCATCCATTGAGACCTTTTCTGATGAGGTTTTTGCAAACAGGAGATCATCTGAAGGGCCAAATGCATTTTTCAGGTCTTGGGTGATTTTTTTTCCCTATTTGTTAAGGACATGAATGTCAGATACTGTTCATCTGCTAAAGTTTTTTTAGGCCTGCCATTTCTTCTTTTGTCCTTCACTTGTCCAGTTTCCTTAAAAACTGCCAAGCAAACACTGAGATGTGGTAAGTCTTTAGCTAATAGCTCAGGAGTAAATTTGTAGGAGCAAAACTACGATTCTATTTCAAACTAAGTTATCATTAGTATTTTTTTGTCATTCCAGATTAAGAAATTGGAACAAATTCCATGTTTTGTGGCATTTTGTTAGCAACGAAGTGCCTAATGATACAATCTAAAACGGAATCTATGCTAAGTTGTCTGTTATTGCAGACAAAACACTATTTTACCCACCGATCATCTGAAAATGGTCACGTTCAATCACTCAAATGAATAAAAAGCACGCAATGCCCAAAGAAAGCTTTGGAAGACCCCAAAAAGCCTGGAGAACTATTGCTCAATACCAACTTAAAAACTACAAGAAAGTCAAAACTTTTGTATTGTACTGTATTCTCTAAAATAAACTCCCCTGCAAGAGTTCAAACGATTTGTAACTGAACTTGATGATTTCAAATATATTAATTAGTTACATGAAACATGCCTTATCAGACAGGGAAATGAAACATTCTCAATAAATCCAAACCTTAAAATGGTTTCTATATACAAATTAATTAATGAATTGTTGATTTATTAATCTGATTTAGTGAGTGCCCAATGACAAATTAACTGGTATTTTGTGTTTCATTAAAAAAAAATGTACATGTAAACATATACCTTTTTTTTCCCGTCCTGGAAGAGAAAACAAAAGTGGAGCACATGTTCACAAAGATAAGAGAGCTTCCTTTAACTACTCTTTTCTCCTTTCAGTGTTTGCTTTATTCCCAAACACAAGAGGACAATGTGGCTTAGCCGAGGTTGTCTTTGAGGTAAAAAAAAAAGTGTAAACTAACGTTAGTGAGGTCTGGACATGAACATTAATCATAAAAGAAGACAAAGAGGGAGTACCATGTCAGTGTTCTCATGGCTAATGGTGCTGGTGTGGTTTCACTGATAAACACATATTATGCAACTGGTATCTTTGCATGAAGGTAATTTCTTTATGTCCATGGACACCGGCGTAATTCTAAAATTCCCCTGTGTTCTTCTGATATGAATCACATGATGTCCATGTATACCACCATTTCAAAATTGCACTTAATTAGTAGTCTTAATAGTGATTTCTTCCTCCATACATCCACCCTATCATCCATCCTTTTTTATTTTTTTGCTGGGTATATTAGCCTTTATGCTAGAAGGCTTAATCCCTCAGGTGTCATCCCAGCTGGACATGCGTGCAACAGCTCAACCTAGGCAGCATCTAGGAGTCATCAGTTTGATGGGGAGGAACAGCATCAATAGTCTGCACCCCTCTAAAACTGGGATCTTATGCTGTCATTCACTACCCGCAGCTTGTGGTGAAGTCATTGGCTCTTTTTTCACGTCAGCAGCTTATTACAGCATTCACAGACATGAAACCAATGAATTTGTCCCAGAACTATTCTTCTCCCATCCCTAAATCAAACCTAGAGGTACAAACCATCACCAACCCAGAGTAAGCACTTCACACTTTTTCATCCTAGAACCAGAGTTCAAGATGCTAATTCGTATCCGAGCTTTTTTTTGCACTTGACTGAAATCCTCCAAGTGTGGCGCTGGAAGTAACCAATTCTGACACTCTTCACTGCTTGGCTGCACCTAGAAATAGTCCATAAAACTTATCAACACATTTGTGATAATATACAGTCCCGTGCCCACTGGGAAAGAGTTTAGGAATGTTCTGCATTTTGATTCAGGGCAACTAAGCTTGGATGCTTTGCAAATTATTTACCACAAGTGAATAGAAAATGTTCTTAACAAAAATGCTGTCATCATAGAAAATCTCTTTCATCATGACTGAATGACGACTTACCGGTAAATTGCAGTCTGTTCAGTTCAAGATCCTTAATGCAACTGCTATAGTAATCATTTTGTTCTCAGTGGTTGAGAAATTCTGGACAGAAAAATATTCCTCTCTCCATGTGACCTCTGGAGTTGAGCTGGGGAAACTAAAATATCCTTTTGTAAGTTAGCATGCACAAATTAACGTGAAGAAGACCAGTGCTCTCTGAAACATCATCAGTATTAACCTGCCAAGAAAATCCTTCTGCTTAGAACCAAAGTGCACTAAAAAAGAAAAGAAAAGAAAAAACAGCCTACAAATGGAAACCTAAAAGCTTCCAAAACCCAAAAGCTATTGACAGATTCTGCATGTTAATATGAACATTTATTTTTTTGAAGTTTAACTTATAAGATTCAACAGTGACTCACATGACTTTCACATGATTCACACTCTTAAATCCCAAGAGTGGCTCTTGAATCATCCCTTCTTAAGAAAAGTGGCCCAGTAAAGATCAGTAAGCAAGGCTTGTCTCTGCTACTGACCTAGGGCCATTTTAATATCAGAGATATTGAAAACCAAGGGGAATTTCATTCATCAAAACCACTTTCCTGTCCCAGCTGACATTAAAACGCAATTTAGAAGATAGAAAATCAAAGTGTGCAATCTTTGCTGTGAGTGTTGTTCAGAAATTAGGTTGTCTGAATCATTAAACTGGCACAAAAACAGAAAATATGAAGGTTCTTGACCTCAAGGGTTGAAAACCACGTTCTCCCTTTCCCTTTTCAGCCTAACTGCTTTCATACAAACTGGGGACCACTTCTAATCGTTTTGTGACAGGACCGAACAAGTGCCTCAGGGCGAAGAGGAAAGCAGCTCTAACAATGTAATGTATTTGTAATATAAAGCAACATCTGCTCTCCTGATGCAGCCAAGCTGGAGGAGCACTGAGTGGACAGAATCCTTGATGCTTTAAACAGCCTTCATTCATCCTAAGCTCAGGTGGGAAATAGGTTATAAAAGGTTACAGAGTAAAAGACACTTCATTTATTGTGTAAAGTCAGCACACAGGAATTTATCTTGGCACGAATACGGACACACGCGGGAGTAACCAAATATCTCATTTAGAAGATAATGTAGACATATGTATCATTTGTCTCATTAAGACGATCATACTGGGCATATTTCTTCACCTTAAGGGTAAAGAATGCACAGAGAGCAGTTAAGTTAACTTGTATGTAAAAAGACAGAAGAGAACCTGTGCATATTATCTTAAACTGCACAGTTAACCAGTGTGAGTGTCGCAATCCAAAGTTTCTCAAACCCTCAAGGCTAATTTGCATTTTTCTTTTTGTTTTACTAGAACTGGGCTCAAAGTGCCATAAGTGCAAGCTAACAATGAAGCAAAGCAAATAGCTAATAGGAAAAACAGCTGCAATATCTAAAATGGCAAGGCAATATGTATAGATGAATGATCTTTTACATGCCAAACTAAAAATGTATTGTTGATAAATGTGTGAATGCAGTTATCGATTGGTCTTTTTAAACTGCATTTTAAAACTAGATTTTAGAAACACACTGCGTACTTATGAATTCCAAATTCATGATTTGTTGAAGGATTAATATTTTACCTCATAGGACCTGGCATCCACATATGTGGACATCACATTTGTCTAGACCAAAATACAAAATGTAGCTCTACAGGGGCCTGATATCCACTCATGAGGACACTATACTGCCACTGTTCTATCAAAATCTAAAATAAATGTCCTCATATGTGGATCTCATTTTTTTCAGAAAGAAAAATCAGGTAAAAAAAAAAAAATCATTTAATTCTTTGTTTTTACATCCATCAAGTCCCAATCAGCCCAAATAGCAAAGTGAAATTAAAAATGCATGGCATGAAAAAGTTCAGGTCTTAGGAGGTTAATTCGATTTTTTTCTTGTTGAAACATTCAGTAGTGAATTACTTTGTAACTGTTACTATAAATATTTCCATTGATAATTATAGAATCCAAATTCACAAATAGCAACTTTTCTTTAAAAAGCATTAGCCCCTCAAGTTGGATTTTTAAATGTCCGGACTCAGTAATATCACAAAAGTTTTCAATAACAGTGCAACCAGTGTGATGTGGAAACTTTGAGTTTCCAGCCTGTGAACTCTGAGAAAATCAAAGATGAAGACAACTTAACTGCCTCTTAGAGATTTAGTTTATTAGTTCTGATCTGGCTTCAGAGGTTAGTTTTGTAGTCAAGTACAAAACTTTGTGATTGCCAAGTCTGAAAAATCCCTGAGGCACAACTCACACTTTGTTTTTTGTCTTGTCCTGTAAAATGGCATGCCAACTTTAAAATAGGGAGCCATAAATCACAACTGAAAAACTGATTTCTCTCAAGATAGTTAATATATTCCAGAAGTAATCACATATGAAGGTTCTACGTAAATGCAGTCTCGGTTTACATTTTCGGTGAACTAAACCTACAACCTGCCGCCTCCCCTGTGTCATATTGTACTCTTAGGCAATAGTTTCCATTTGTATAAGCATATAAATCTTAGATCCCACAGTGTACAGAACATTATTCATGCGCTTTTAACTCTGGCTGTGACAAAGCCATTAAAACAATTTACTAGTTGTGACAGTTTGAGGACAGGTGGATGGGTAATGAGAGAATGAAAGAGGCGCTGGATGTGCGCACATCTTTTGTTTGTGTCTGCATCTCCAGGTTAATTTTAGGAGTAATGTATTACAAAGAGGAGAGAATGAAACATTTGGTTTGACCCAAATTCTTCTCCTTGTCTACCAGCTGAATATAAACTTTTCACTTCTTATTTTGTCGGCATATTTTTCTGATGTTTAGGGATCACTGTTGTCACTTTGCACGTTGCCGTGATTAATAGGCTTGGTGTGTATACAAAAAAATCTCTCTACAAATGCAACAACGGTCTGCTCACTGATTTTCATACATATCTCTTGAATGGGCTCTTTGCATAGAGATATTGTGCTGGTATTTTCCACTAGTAGAGTGGCTATATTACCATTTTTGGACAAACATTCATGGCTGCCGCAGTAAAAATTCTGCAGACTTTGCTACCCACCTGAAATGGCTGCAGTAAGCCTGTTGATTGGAACTTCTGAATTATTATATTTTTAGAGTAGTTGGATGGTATTCAATTTCCATCTTATGAATTATAAAAATGTAAATGATCCCTTTTAATCCACCATAATATAGGTTAAAATGTAAATTTATGCAACCAATGCCTACAGAAATAATAATGGATTGCATTTATACAGCGCTTTTCGGGACCCCTCAAAGCACTTTACAATTCCACTATTCATTCACACACTGGTGGAGGCAGCTACAGTTGTAGCCACAGCTGCCCTGGGGCAGACTGACAGAAGTGAGGCTGCCATATCGCGCCATCGGCCATCACCAGTAGGCGGTAGGTGAAGTGCCTCGCCCAAGGACACAACGACCAAGACTGTCCGAGCTGGGGCTCGAACCGGCAACCTTCCGATTACAAGACGAACACCCAATTCTTGAGCCACAATCGCCACAAACAATGGCATTCTCACTGGCATCCATCTGTGCTTATAGCTAATGATTGTTTTTATTGTTCACATTGTCTTTATGCCTTTAATTTCCAGCTTATAAAAAAGAGTTTATACTGTAATTGGGTCAGTAACTATGCTGTATATGCATATATGATGAATTGCATAATTCTGTGAAGTCTGATTACACATAATTACTTAGCAGTAAATTCCTCTTGCTGCTGATTTGTCTTAATTAATTTCATATATAAGTTGGAAGACCCAGCTAGGTTAATCAGAATCAGAATCAGAATACTTTATTGATCCCTGGGGGAAATTCTCCAAGAATTTTAGAAATTTTTATCTTTTCAAAAAGCAACAGCAAATGGGAAAAGTAACCTCAGACAGGCATTTCAAAAGAGTGAAGAAAGGCTTTTTGTTAGACCTCTGGATATTTATCTACTTACATGTCTGGATCTCTTACATGTCTGCAGGCATATTTCTCACCAGGGTGAAGTCTGAAAAATACATATCATACAAATTTTTTTTTTAGCAGTCCTTAAATTTCCAAAAAGGCTTAAGGTAAACATACGCAAAAAAGAAATCTCTATAAGTTTACTGTCACAGATAAGCCAAATATAAGCCTAGTTTTTAAATTTTGCTAAATTTATGGTAGAAGAAAATTTCGAATTCTTCCGGAGTAAGATGTGAATAAGAAATTATAAGTCTTCCAGAGTCAGAAACGATCACAGATGTTTTATTTATATCCACTCACTTAGCATCAGCTCAGCTGAGATGTAATCTCAAAAGCATTACTTTGCAGTTTTTTTGTAGTTGATATAGCATTCACAATCCGAGTGATTGGATAGCTGGATTAAACAAGGGGCATTTTGTCCGAGTGGCAACAGTTACAGCCGGATATAATACTGTCTGCTTTGGATCTACTCTGTATTTAAAAAAAAAACTATATAAATAACGTAAATACAAAAGTAAAAAAAAGTGCACAATTTCAATATACATACTTTTACACATACTTTTTGTTGGTGTTGGGTTTCTTTTCTTAGTTTTTTTTTAAAAATATATAAAAAATGCACATGCATGGTTTATGAGTCCACGGAGGAATATTTTCTGTGAACTGCATCTCTTCATATGAGAAACTCTGGATAAATTTTATCTCAGGAAAACCACTAAACACCACTGTGTCAACCTATTAACCTTCAGATGTTTCCACCATTTACTTCACATCTAACATTTTTAGGAAGATTTTCCCGATGTTTTCTGAGAAAGCTTGATTTGTGGCATAATCTGGAAGCCATGTTGCAATTAGCATTATAAGTGAAACTGAGATAAATTCTCATCGCAAACTGATGTTTAACCAAAAGTATTTTAATCGGAATTACAATAAACTGTATTGGTATGGCTCATTTAATCAAGAAATGCATTTCTAAGTACCTTCAAGACATGACGTGAACTAAATAGATCACATTTTAAATGCACCTTTCAAGCTGGATAACTGAAATTAAACTTTGGGATACTTCTTGTTGCTCTGTCTGTAGAATACATCAGTTAGGACCATCACTATCAAAATATGATTAGTGATAACATGTGCTCTAATTTATTTTTGATGCTTTTTCACGCCAAAGAAGAGTGGGCCAAAATTCCTCCACAGCACAAACACTCATTGCCAGCTCTCATAAACACTTTCTATCACAAACAAATTCTATTAATTTTCTAATTTAGATCTTTCAGTCTGTTCTGACAACCCGAGTCTGGCTTTTAAGAGCTTGAGGTCTGTACAGCATCCAAATTTATATAGCTCATAATCACGCCACGTTACCATTCAAGTCTGTCTTTTCAAATGGTCTTAAACTTTTGATCGGGACTGTATAACAATATGACATAACATTCTTCCTTGTTCATACACAGACAACTGGAAACAAAGCATGCAAAAGCATGATCCTCTCTACAGATCTAAGCAGAACATCAGGTCATTACAATGTCAGAGAAACCTTAACAAGAAAGTACTGAGGTGTGGGTGGGTATCAAAGTAGCTTGCAGTTTCATGCAAATTAAATAGTGTAACTTTTAAGACAACCAGTAGTAGTAGCAGTAGTACTCATAACTTGATGGCTGCGTAACTCTCAGTGGCACAATCTGATTGTTTGGTTGACATGTCTCAGCTTCGTGTGTAATAAATATTATACTTCAAACTCATGCAACATCACCAGAAATTTTAACAGTATTTCTTTTTTCTTTCTAAAAATATATTCTGATTATGATATAACTTAAAGTTTAAGAGTATGGTGAATATTAATTAAAAAAAATAAACATACAAAATGTGAGAATATTATTTCAATATAGTGCAGAGACTGTACTGGCATTCAAGCACACACACATTAAAAAAAAGACAAAAGATACCAAAAAACAACAATGTACCTGGAAAGTGTTTTATGCAACTCAAGTGTTGCTGTGTTAAAATGTTAATCCATGATTACAAGTGTTTACTCTTAGCTTGTCATGTGGTAAAATCCAGCAGCCCGTAAAATTTCAGATATGTAAACTCAGTCTGGGTGAACTCAATATGACAGACTGCAGTTTATTTTTGTCACTTGAATGGTAAGGTGACGTGATTATGAGCTATATAAATTTGGATGTTGTGCAGACCTCAAGCTCTTAAAAGCCAGACTTGGGTTGCCGGAACAGACTGATCTAAATTAGAAATTAATAGAATTTGTTTGTGATAGAAAGTGTTTGTGAGAGCTGGCAATGAGTCTTTGACTGTGCTGTGGAGAATATATGGCCCACTATTCTTTGGAAATGTTTTAATTCAGCCACATTGGAGGGTTTTCGTTCACGAACTTCCCGTCTCATTTTTTTTTCTTTTGAGCCATTGACAGGTGGATTTGCTGCTATGTTTTAAATTATTATCCTGCTACATAATTCAAGTGCAGTTGTGCTCGAGGGTATGAACTGATGGCCATACATTCACGTTCTAGATTTTTCTGATTTTTTCAGGTCCAAAAGCAACAAAACAGCCCCAAATCATCACTCTACCATAGGGTGATGATTAACTTTTGTCTCATCAGTCCACAGAATATTTTTACAAAACTCTCAGGGATTGTCAAAATGGTTTTTTGTTGTGTTTTGTTTTTTTTGGCAAATGTGAGACGAGCCTTTGAGTTAATTTTGGTCAGCTGTGGTTTTCTCCTTGGAACTCTCTCCCATGGATCCCATTTTTGCCCAGCCCCTTTCTTGTAGCTAAATCATGAACACTGACCCTGAAGCAAGTATGGCCTGCGACACTTTAGATGCTGTTCTGGGTTCTTTTCTGATGAGTCACTGATGCATTTTTGGACTAATTTTGGCAGGCCAACCTCTGGGAAGGTTCACCAGTGGTCTAATTTTTCTCCGCTTGTGGATAATTACTCCCATTGTGTTTCACTGGAGTTTCAAAGCCTTAGAAATGGCTCTGTAAACCTTTCCAGACTGATAGATGTTACTGACTCTGATTCTCAGCTGTTGCTTTAGATTGTGGCATGATGTGGTGCTTTTTGAGATCATTTATCATACTCCAATTCATCAGATAGATTGTATTTAAGTGATTTCTTGATTCTTGATTATTAGATTAGGTTTGGTAATAATTAGGTCTGGAAATCAAACTCAAAAATGTGGTTAGTCACAGTTAATTCATAATTTAATAAGAGGAGTACAATTATTTTTTCACACAGAGGTAGGTAGGTTTTTACTTTAATAAATTACATTATCATTTTAAAACAGAACTTATACTTAATTTATCTTTGTTTAAAAATGTAATGCTTTAAAACATGGCAGGTGTGACAAATATACAAAAACCTTAGGAAATAGCAAAGGGGAAATACTTTTTCACAGCACTCTGGGTATCTAGAAATTGCTAGAAAGGTCTATAATTAAATATATCCAAAACAAAGAAAAATACTATTATAGAAAAATTTACTCCATCATATTGGAGCTGGTGATTCTACCCACAAACACTGTTGCCTCTGAGCTTTTACTGGAGCTCTTGTGGTCAAAACAATAAAAGCCAGCATTAAATCAGTTACTTGGAAACTTGTTTTTAACCAAGACTGGAGAGACAATAGCCAAACCTATGATATAATACTCTGTAGAGCTCTGCATTAATCAAATATATATATTTCAGGACATTTGAACCAGTACCATCATTCTCCCTTATTTTCTTTGAAATTCTGTATCAAAATCGTGGAAAAATGCACACATGCTAATGTTTCCCTCTCTGGCTCATCTGTAACCAGCTTACATGAAAAGATTACCATGATGATAGTTCTGCAAGCCAACTCACATGGAATATATTATTGTTTGAATGTAGAATATGCAGTGCATGTAGTGTACAGGGCCTGACCTTATCATTTCCCCAAAAGATAACACTAAGGCTGGCTATATAGACTGTGAGCTTATATGTAGGTAAGCATAAGGGTCAGCTTTGGCTTTGGTACTCGATAAACAGCAACATTGAGAAGAGCGGTTCCTGGAAGCAACAACATCTCTTAAGAAACCTTTACAAAGGCTGAAACAGACAAAAGTAGCCAAACTGAGCCACTCACCCAGTTTGGGGGTCACTGCCTCCTGTGTTCTGATTATCACAGGGACGACCGTTACTTTCACCTTCCACATCTTTTCTAAGTCCTCTCTTAGCCCTCAGTATTTCTTGAGCTTCTTGTGTTCATGATATTGTTATCACTCGGTGTAGCTACATATATCATATGACCTTCGTCATCTGCTTGTCTATCACTACTATGTCCGGTTGGTTAGTCATCATGGCAAGCTACATTGTAGCCACAGCCACCCTGGGGCGCACTGACAGAGGCGAGGCTGCCGGACACTAGCGCCACCGGGCCCTCTGACCACCACCAGTAGGCAACGGGTGAAGTTCCGATTACAAGGCGAACTCCCAACTCTTGAACCACGATCGCCCCCATAAGTCATAAGTTTTCCTGTAGTCAATCCAGGCAGTGCACAAGTTGGTGATTCTGGTCTTACAATCTGTAGTAACTGCACTGTGTACAAGTAGCTGGTGTTTGGCTCCTCTGGTGTTTCTGCCAACTACCGCTCATGTATTGAATCACGTGCCTGTTCATCTTAGCTGGTATAATATCTGACAGATAATATAAACTATAAAAGCTTCTTTGAAGTCTTTGAAGTTACCTGTCTTTGACAAAAAAATTTAAAAACACGGCCTTTTGAAGTAAAATGTTTTTGTTCAGCACGTCCTCTCCCATATTTATTGAAAGTGTTAATCATCAAGACGTAACAACGTGCTTTACAATCTCACGAGGATAGTCGCCTTTTTCAGACTCGAGATGTCCTCTTTTTTTTTGTAATTTTCATTTGTCTTTGTTATGCAATGCATCTGCTAGCTAATGATAAGGGTTACACACACAATCAGGTTTTTATAGTGTCTCATTTGTTCTCATTGCAGCTGTATTATTACAGAGCAAGCATTCATTTGTCCCCTGCTACATTTCTGTCTTTATTAAAAATGTAGGCCTTGCGATAACAGCTATAACCCAGAGGAGACACTCATCTTCCCCTGTGTCACTGCTGGTGCTGTAATTGATCCAGTCAGTTTTCATTACGGTTCCAATTTTAAGAGCTGAGGAAGAAAAAAGCCATTTTGTTGTGTGTTAAAAGTTGTGGCTAAGTGCTACTTGACCCTGGCTAGATAGTTTGTCTCATAATTGTCACATGTTACAGAGCAAAGGGATGAATGTAAGAATAAATTTTTTTTTAAAAAACGTCACATGAGAAATTTAAATTCAGAGTTGGATATTGGATGTAGAAAAGACTAATACATCTTGTGTTTTGATGGCCATTTTTTGAGAAAAAATTATTTTACAGTGGAAAAAACTTGGAATAGTATTAAAAAGATACTATGGGCAATTTATATTTGTAGCTAATTTGCCACCTGGAAATTGTAGTAAACTTTTTGGATGTTTTTTTTTTTAACAATCAGGGAAAAAAACCTCCCTATTAAAGAATTCAACTTTTATTGCAGTAAATGTTCCCAATCTTGTTTACCTTCAGTCAGTCTTATGTAACTGTCTCCATCTGAAATACCTTTTGGTCTACAATAAACCCTCAAATCATTCTTCTAAAGAAACCCAAGATAAAGCGGGTTGAAAAGATTTAAGTAATCCATAATTTTTATTGACCTCTGAATGGAAATAAAATCAAAAAATGCCTGACACAAGCTGTATTTGATTTAAACAGTAAAGTTACAATTACACAATACTGATGAACAAAGACTTAAAGTAAGTCAACACCTGATATTTTTCTTCTTTCAGACAATGAATGCAAGCTGTGCAGTGACTTGAACCAGACAACTATGAGCATCTGGCAAATCCTCCACTGATTCACTGTTGCTGATCAATGACAAACAACGCTATTAAACCTTCACTGGTGTATTATGGTTTACTCTTATGGGACAATTACAAGGATAATTCTTTGCAGCTGCCTATTTATACAGTCAGAGGTCCTTAAAAAGTAAGTTGGATATTGAATTCCATGCATTCTGTTTTTTTCCTCAAAAATGAACACAAAATGACTCCAGATTGTTTGGCAAACTTCTGTAAATAATAACAATAATTCAGATTGCCTTTGACAGATTTACTATGCACCCATGGAACATTCAACAGGCAGAGTTGGAGAATAACAGCTACCAAACTGCTGATAAATGAGAGGCTTTAACAAAAAACAGATTTTCATTTATGCCAAAGATTTCTGTTTTGTCATTAATCTTCACCAAACTTATCTCACCAATCAGGAGCAAAAGCACCAAGAAAGATAAGACTGAGCTAGAAAAGTTTGTTTTCTAGAATTATCTGATTTTAATGACAAACTGTAAGGACAGTCGTAGTTCTTCAAAATCATAGTAATTAGTAATTCAGCAGAGAGTAACACCTGCCAGAAATGGCAATCAAAGAGCTGGACTGTTTCCTGAAGCAGTTAGTGAGCTTGAATATCACCACATTTTTAATTTACCTTCAACAGCCTTATTAAAATTGTCAGATACAAAGTTCTGTCTGCATTAATGATTTCAATTAATGGGGCCTGAAAAGGTTTTCATTTTTCAAAGCCAAGTAGACATTTCAAGAGATACACAAATTGGAGGTACCTACTTAAAGCTTCCTACTATGTATATACACTTTTCTAAATGTTATTTGATCCTGGTCTCAAAGCTGTTTTGTGTTGCATTCGATTTGGAGATCCTTTTTAGGAGTTAGATATTTTTTGCAAATTTCTCTAAAGCAGATCTGTCAACACATGATGTTGCACTTGCACACATCTGAATGCACTTTTTGCAAGTGGACAGATGATCTGCAGTGCAGCTCTTTAACTGTCACTTGAAAGACTGGTCTAAGTGAAAACATGCTTCAGATGATGAAGCATGTTTCCATGTTCTCAGCCTGGCGTGTCATGCCCCGCAACCATAACCCTTCTTAATCCCAGCCTCCTTAGGTCAAGCACTATTCCTGAGGAGGTCTCTGGGGGAAGTGGCAAGCTGTCTGTAATGCAACAGAGTGACAACAATGCCCAAAATGCAGTTTAGCTTTTAATGTCTTTTCATTAGGAAAATTTCATACCCCTTAACTTCCTGTGTAGACCACATAGTGTCAGCTTACTCTCATTTATACAACAGCTGAGCAATCGTTTTGCCAAATGCTCTGGAGAAAAGAGCAAATGATATATTTAATATGGTTAAAGTGGGATTTACACTGAGCTGTCCATATGCTTTTCTTCCTCTAAATTGCCTCATAGACAATGCAAATTTTACAACCTTGTGCTTGATGAGTGAGCCAAGTAAAATTGTTGAATACAGCGTTAGAACTGATAATAAAGCAGTTTAGCGGGAGACAATGACATGTGAAGTGAGTTACCTGATGTGCTGTTTTGAATTTAGGGTCTGGCCTTTTCTTAAACTGAGCACTAGGAACAAAGAATATGTGTGCTCGCTGCTTTCAAACTCATATTTATGGTCCGATTTTCACATTTTTCATTTTCAGCTGGTAAGCTATGAACCGATACCAGAAAAAAGGGAGTCTCTCTCATTCACAGCTGCAATAAATAACTTTCTTGCCAAGTTTTTTGGTATCATTCTCCGATCTTCCGTATTTGTCAATGTTAGGCAAGAGACCGAACGATTATATATTATTTTTGTCTGCATACCAAGTTTTCATCTCTTTATCACACTTGGCAATGATTTCTATTGAGATATAATGGAATGAATTCTATTTTAAATAGCCTTTTTACCAACACCTCTTATATATGAATTAGTCAATAGAACAATTTAGTAAGTACATTTAATTGTTAACTTTATGCAAGTGTAGTTCAGTGTGTTTTTCTTTTTTCATTTAAATGTAATAAACCTACATTCTTTATTAAGTGGTGAAGATGTGAGCGAACGCTCTTCTGACTGTTTTCTCAGTGTACCTGTCCAGAACAGATGTAGAATCGATAAATATGTTGGTGGAGCCAGACTACTTCTTGATGTGTTCAAATTAATAATGATCCATTTGTAATTATGCATTACTAATATAAAATAGGTTGCCCTACAATTATATAGTGACACAGTCTCTACAGTATGTATATTATTAGGAAGCTTTGCTTTATTCAACTTAGTTAGCCTCTAGCTAGTACAAATAAAAAGCCAAGCAGCATAATTTCCACCTCCCTTATCTCTGCTTTCTGAAAGCCACAGCAGAGGACTTGGACAACTTTGACGAGGACAGTATCAATATGACAAATGTGACATGTTGTTGACATCTGAGAATAGCAACGTCTGCCTGAGACGCAGACAGACAACTTGACCCACAGTGCACTGTCCTGGCCAGGTTATTTAAGCTAAATAAAAAATTAAAATAAATGTATAATGTTTGCACAAGGAAAGGGTACCAGTTAGGGCTGCAAAAAATTACTATTATTTATTCTGTTTTTGTTTGACTAGTGCAGCAGCCCCCCACTGATACCAAGAACCAAGACTCGGCTCTAGATATCTTAACAATCACTTTGAAGGAGCCAGACAGGATCATGAAGAATGATATTATCAGCTAATTCACGTCAATAAGATACATCCAGGAGCATCACTCAGACAAAAACATATCCTAATTAGATGTAACACATAAGTAAAATAAAAAAGGCATTTCCTTCACCAAGAAACTTGGGTGTTTACTTCCTGGGCAGTCTGTGCTATTAACCACACAAAAAGCAAGAAAATGCTTTACAAAAGCCAACATACTGCATACAATAGTGAAATAAAAAAATAATTAAACCAGCTAACCATAGCAAATGCACAATCAATGATTTCAAATTAACATTACTAAACAACTGCACAAAAAAAAATCTCCAAAAAGGCACAAAATTACAAACATGGATTAAAGTTCTTACTAAGCTATAGCATGTCAGAAGGTTGTTGGTTATAGTTGCATGCATCACCACAAAGTGTCACTCAAAGCAGCAACCCCCCTAAAAGATCCATGCTATTAAACCTTATTTAAAGCTGTGTTTAACCTTAAAGAGAAAACTCTGAAAAAAAAAAACAACCTCAAGTACAGAAAGGATGGAGCTGTATATGCCCGGTAAATCATCACAGAGACAAATAAGGCAGTGATAGTAATTATCCAATTAGGTGGAAATTGAGTGATAATAATTACCTAATTGGGTGATAATATCAAAAAACATGGTATCATATGTGCATACATATGATACCATGTTTATAGTAAGATTTGTAAGTTGCAAAACAATAGGCTACAAAAACTGGAAAATTCATATACACTTGGAACGAAATCTAACATAAAAAAAAATGCAATACACTGCATATACAAATTATTTCAATTAATATCAGGAAATATCTCAAATAATATAATATAAATAGTAATGATATAATATACACAACATGAAATATATACAGGGAGTGCAGAATTATTAGGCAAGTTGTATTTTTGAGGAATAATTTTATTATTGAACAACAACCATGTTCTCAATGAACCCAAAAAACTCATTAATATCAAAGCTGAATGTTTTTGGAAGTAGTTTTTAGTTTGTTTTTAGTTTTAGCTATTTTAGGGGGATATCTGTGTGTGCAGGTGACTATTACTGTGCATAATTATTAGGCAACTAACAAAAAACAAATATATACCCATTTCAATTATTTATTTTTACCAGTGAAACCAATATAACATCTACATCACATTCACACATTCAAAAACAAAACAAAAACAAATCAGCGACCAATATAGCCACCTTTCTTTGCAAGGACACTCAAAAGCCTGCCATCCATGGATTCTGTCAGTGTTTTGATCTGTTCACCATCAACATTGCGTGCAGCAGCAACCACAGCCTCCCAGACACTGTTCAGAGAGGTGTACTGTTTTCCCTCCTTGTAAATCTCACATTTGATGATGGACCACAGGTTCTCAATGGGGTTCAGATCAGGTGAACAAGGGGCCATGTCATTAGTTTTTCTTCTTTTATACCCTTTCTTGCCAGCCACGCTGTGGAGTACTTGGACGCGTGTGATGGAGCATTGTCCTGCATGAAAATCATGTTTTTCTTGAAGGATGCAGACTTCTTCCTGTACCACTGCTTGAAGAAGGTGTCTTCCAGAAACTGGCAGTAGGACTGGGAGTTGAGCTTGACTCCATCCTCAACCCGAAAAGGCCCCACAAGCTCATCTTTGATGATACCAGCCCAAACCAGTACTCCACCTCCACCTTGCTGGCGTCTGAGTCGGACTGGAGCTCTCTGCCCTTTACCAATCCAGCCACGGGCCCATCCATCTGGCCCATCAAGACTCACTCTCATTTCATCAGTCCATAAAACCTTAGAAAAACCAGTCTTGAGATATTTCTTGGCCCAGTCTTGACGTTTCAGCTTGTGTGTCTTGTTCAGTGGTGGTCGTCTTTCAGCCTTTCTTACCTTGGCCATGTCTCTGAGTATTGCACACCTTGTGCTTTTGGGCACTCCAGTGATGTTGCAGCTCTGAAATATGGCCAAACTGGTGGCAAGTGGCATCTTGGCAGCTGCACGCTTGACTTTTCTCAGTTCATGGGCAGTTATTTTGCGCCTTGGTTTTTCCACACGCTTCTTGCGACCCTGTTGACTATTTTGAATGAAACGCTTGATTGTTCGATGATCACGCTTCAGAAGCTTTGCAATTTTGAGACTGCTGCATCCCTCTGCAAGATATCTCACTATTTTTGACTTTTCTGAGCCTGTCAAGTCCTTCTTTTGACCCATTTTGCCAAAGGAAAGGAAGTTGCCTAATAATTATGCACACCTGATATAGGGTGTTGATGTCATTAGACCACACCCCTTCTCATTACAGAGATGCACATCACCTAATATGCTTAATTGGTAGTAGGCTTTCGAGCCTATACAGCTTGGAGTAAGACAACATGCATGAAGAGGATGATGTGGACAAAATACTCATTTGCCTAATAATTCTGCACTCCCTGTAGTTTAAACAAACCATTCCCTGAATGTGACCTAATTTCCACAGTATCATCTGTAAATAGTTGCCATAAATGGATAATATAAATATGCTTGGAATTTATATTTCACCGGCTGCTGGAGCAGCTGAGGAGGCAAGAGGAATGTGAAAAAAATAAAACTTTAACAAGGTCGGAAAACACCAGTGTGATCTCTGCGCATCCTGCAGCGTCAGTGCTTCTGCAGGGAGGAAGTGGATCACTGGAGTGATTTCATATGCCTGCTGCCACTGAACTTATTTGTTACCATATCTCCATATCTCCTGACTTTTGTCCTGCTGTTGTGACCACTTCAACAATAACTACACAGATGACACACTGGCTGTTTCATTATGCTTAATTAATGGTACTGGAATTGTGTTGTTTTACACATGTTTGCCCTACAGAGAGGGGTTTTAAAAAAAACCACAACAGCGGTCCTGTGCAGTTCTCCAAAATTCCAACTGTACACTGCAGAGAGCATCTGTTGTAAGATGTCGCTGTGTGAAAAATATGTGAACTCCTCTGTCCCTGTTAGCCTACTCTATATATACTTTAGCCACTACAGTATATACGTAAGTAATTAGTGTATAATAAGGTAGTGTTCTTTTAAAAAAATCCTCTTTGCCTATATGCTTTTATCTGCTCAAGAATAAAATTAATACAACACAGACAGGAAACTTTTGTAATTCACTGCCCTCTGTGGAGCTTTATATCTGCCTGCAATGACGTCTACACCTTTGTGTAGGCCTTCAGTGAAAGTAGCAAACCTCATAAACCTACATTGCTTTGCTGGCATAAGGACTTCCTTTAATTATTTGTAATTACAAACAGACAAAATAGTTTTTTGAACTTAGCAGCAGCTGGCACAAAACTCAGTGTTTGCACTCACATCTGGGAAAGTTTTACTGCCATACTCCAGACTATTGCACAAACACATACACATGCTTTTATATTGCACTGTAGTATTCCCAGAGGCAAAAGATTTCCCTGATTCAATGTGACACTGCCTGAATGAGCAAAATGATGACCAAGATAGAGTATGATGCCTGCACCTGTGGTCACATAACTATGAAAACCATCCATGTTCTTCTGGAGCCTGTCCCAGCTGTTATAGGGAAGAAGCAGGGTACACTCTTGACAGGTCGCCAGTCTATTGCATGGCTAACACATAGAGACAACCATTAGCACTCACACCTATGGGCAATTTGAAATAATCAGTGGTCAGATGGTGGAGTGGAGCTGAGGACCTTTGTGGAATTAAAGAAATTATTTTATGGCTACAATATATCCTGCATCATTAATAATATAATCTATAGTATTAATACTGCATTAAGATGTTTATTAAAACCTGCTGGCTTTACATTAACCTTTTTATTACAGCGGCAGCCATAATAATTGTATACACTCATTGCATTTTGTGCTTATTAGAGAGTTAAAGCTCAGTCAATTAAGGAAAGGTCATAAGCCTCGTTCGGCGCGATGTCCGGGCGATCTATTGTGTAGGTGACTTGGAGCATAGAAGGTTAAAACTGCATACACGCTTACAAAGCACATATAATACATACAATCTAGAAAGAGGCTTGAGTGAAGGCCTGAATGTATTCAACTTCTTGTTGCAACCTGTTGCATTTGAGTTTGCTTAGTAACCAATGACAGAAGATGGGCCAACAGGAGGACAAGTCCACGGGGACCTCCAGGGCCTGAAATCATCGCCATACTTGGAAAAAGATGTTAGACAGAGGAACTTCTGTGTCTGACTTTAGCTCTAAAAATTGCTCATTGTCTGTACAAGATGCAAATGATATTCTTAGAAATACAAATTATGTTCTTAGAACGCAAGAAGGGGCGTCAAACCCTGACGTTATGAAAGCAACTCTGTGTATTTTGAGAGAAGAAGTCCGCAGATGTGATGCTGTGTGCTTCTTCCCACGCGTGTGTTCTTAATAAACTCTTCATCTGATTGCACTCTACTGGGCCTCCATTGGTTTGTTTTTGTGCCACATTGTTGAAGGCACCTTGCTGTGAGGCACCAGTGCTAATCATCATGCCCAATGAACCAAGGTTTTTGAGTTAATTTTCATACCTTATACCATAGTCACCACACAAGTATGTGTGCACATTGGGCCATACCAAACATTACTTCATTATTGGGGTTTATGTCTGAATCATTTATTTTGAGCATGTTATTTTGTTTTTGGAATCCTGAATTTGATGGGTTTTTTTTTTTTTCGTTTTTCTTTTAATAACTATTAAACAAACTGTTGATTTTGTTTCTGTGTTGTTTGATAATTTTTTATTATTTGTTTCTTCTTGTGTGTTGAACTGTTTTGTTTTCTGGTGTGTTAGGTAGGGCTGTTCAATGCTGCAAACGTTGGTACTGATCTGATACCAAGTAAATACAGAGCCAGTATTGGCAATACCGATACGTTTATAATGGCACCTTAAATAGTAGAGGACAGCAGAGTTAAATCATCATCAGTTTGCAAATTCTGAAAACATTATAATGACCACTAAATCACTGTGATTTTTAATTTCCAGAATAATTTGTTAGCACAACAAAAACACACCTTTCAGCTTTTCATCTATTTTGAAACTGTTTGGACTTTGGATCAACTTCTATTGTTTAAATGTGATACAGACTATAAATAAAATAGACGTGACAGTCAACACGAAAAGGTTGAAACATTTTCATTGTATAGGTTTCAGGTACATTGTTTCATTTCCAAAAAGTAATGTATTTACTGTTTTAATATTTTAATTTATATATTTAATACTGAACTTTTTTGCCTTTTTCATTTTTTGGGTAAATAAAACCAACTTTCCCCTCCAAATTACTGCTGTGTCCTCCTGCTTGGATGTGAAAGAACTGAGTTGGCTTGTGTAGAGCCCTGACCTTAACCCACTCAACATAAAATTTAATCAGATCAAGTTCAAATTGATTTGTTTGCACTGATTCAAACCCTGTGGCTGGATTGACAACAAGCGTTTTCCTTTTAAGAATGGAGAGAAGCAAGGCTATTCATTGCTGGTCACAACCTTACTTGGATTTATTCAATTGTATTCTTTCGGGTTAAATGTTGTGGCTCTCTCTGCCAGGTTAGTTTGAGAGAGCAGGTCAAATTCTCACTCAGGTAATATTGATTCTTGTATGACTTCTTGGCAAAAGAATACAAGCAGGAGAGAAGCTTAGTGCTGAACTATGATTTCGGGGATGTCAACAGAGGTTATACCCAATTAAGTGGCTGATAAAAGAATGTTTTTCAGCTTTTATATAAAGCTTACCACACTAGCACCTTTACTTTAAGTTTGTGCCCCTGCCTATGCCATTTTTCATGCCTTACCAGCTCTGTGCTCAGATCATATTCCTTTTATTAACAGTGCTCTGCTGAACCATTTAATATAAGGTAACACACAGCTTGTGTTTTACTGCCAAAGAGGATATGAATGGTGCATTTTATTATTTTTAGTTGGTGCCACTGTTACTAGTATCACTGCCTTGCATGAAGCTGTAACAAGTGGTGGAGTTTGGCATTTGTCCCGTAAGGAGCATTACCTGGGGAGCAAATTCCTCCATCCAGTTTCCAAAATCTAAAAGACTTTCCCAAAAGAGCAGAGGTTGTTATACCATATTAATGGCATATTATATCCTTTGTGTTGACATAAGATGTCAACAGTCACATATGGCTGTAATGGTTGTAATCATCCACTTTTTTTCAAGTAGTGCGGGGCATTTTTTGTATGGAAAACAGTGCATATCCTACAATTATCCCCATTCACTCAACATATAAAATTGCTATGGAATGGGAATGAAATCCTCATCTTGGTACTCAAGTTTTTTGACAATTTCAGTCTAAGCTATGTATGTGAATGCATTTGCCTCGCTGTTGCTTTCTGTGCCTGGCGGTATTAACCAAGCTGTCAGTGTACAAGTAAAAGCGGCTGCAAGAGAAGTCCAAGCCAACAGCCTCATGTATATACACATCGGGAAATCTTTGCTAAACACATGCCCTTAAATATATGAGCCCACTGTTTTGATTTCTTTCATCCACACTGAAAACCAGACAAGTAAGAAAATAGTACGGAGTCTTAAGCAATTTCGACCCATTTGTTGTCCAGTTCAATTGATCAAATCTTAATAACTAATATGTTTTACAAGGAAATTAGTGTCAGGCAGGGTTCCAAACTTATTACTCTTTGATAATACTATAGGACTTAAGTGAATAATGTCTAATTGGAGGGAAAACTTTTCCAAGCCAAACATGTCATTACCTTAGCAAGCCTGAGAATGTTGTTTTGTTATAGCTGGATGTGTGAATGTTCATTTTTAGACAAAAGCAAAGTTGTGAGCAGCTTAAAAATGTTCATGCATTATAATTATTGCTGTTTTTAATCACAAATACAGGCCATCTTCCTCAAAAGTACTTAGAGATGTGCACACCTTTGTAAATAAGTCTGGAGTCGTTCTGGCGTCTAGTATGGCTTTTTTTTTTTTTATTGAATTGAACTTACTGAAACCTTCTTCAAAAGAAGCCAGATGGCTGAAACAATTTCTTCAAGCCATCCTATGACCTCTTTTTCAGTCATTCAAATAAAAACATCTCCAAGTTTCACACTGACAAGTTTCACATAGGAGCTTATTTTTTATGTAAAGTTAATATTCTCTCTTTTTTTTGCAATCTACGGACTATAGCTGGGATTTGAGTAGATTATCAGAGTGGATTGGTTTATATGATTCCAGGAGCTATGTTGTTTGGGGCAGTTTGCCACTAGTAGAGTCTCCCAATGCAAAATGGTCCTGTGTGAGGGGCCAGACCAAATGCAATTCAAAGGACCTCAATGGAAACACCATTGGAATATCCTGCCTTGTCTGGATCAGGTTATAAGGACTCCACACAGGCCAAAACTCCTGGTTAACCTTCATCCACAAGGGTACAGTGCAATATGGATTGGATGGCGGTCAAAGGCAGCAGCCTTTGCAGTCTGACACAGAAAGCTGGAACATGTAAAGTTTAATTTTGTAGACAGAAGTTCTCTGGGCGAAGTGTGGTTTGTGGCTCAACAGCAGGGGATGGGTTGAGCTGCATGTTCAGGGACAGTGCCAGGGGAGGCTGGGGGGTACAGTTTATAACCTTCACACTAACCATGTGTTTTCTATGTCAGTAGCTGCTTGTGCCAGAGGAGGCAAGTCCTACCTGCTGCAGTTAAGGTCTGTTTTGAAGACATCCACCAGGTGATCATGGGCTGCCTGGGCACTTTGCCAGAAAACCACCACCGCCACTTCCGGGAGAGCCAAATTGGGCTGGAGGACTGACTCTAAGGTGGCGAACCAATGCTACAACCAGGGAAGAAGATACTCAAGTCCGGGAGCTCATGGTGATGAAACACTTTATGGTGGTGCTTCTGGCAGGCACGGCAGAATGGGTCAGCTGCCACCAACCGGCCAGCCTGGAAATCACATAGAGGCTAGCAGAGGACCACCTGGCAAGGCAGCCAGCGGAGCAGCCACAGCTGTGACCAGGAGGACGACCATTCACAGCTCTGAGGAGGAAGCTCCGGAGCATGTCACTCTAGTAACCTCAGGATAATGATGCTTGGAAACTCAGAGCCTTTACCAGGACGTTTAATGACTTTCTGAGATGTCAACGGTTAGGTTGACATCTCAGAAAGTCTGGGGTGCAATGCCCTCAAACGCACATTAACACCAACAAACTCTACAACACCAACATTGGCAGCTATAGCCAAGCAACAGCCACTGCTGCCTTTTAACCCCTTCTTGTCTGTTGTTCCCCCACAAGTCCCAGTTGCTGCAAAACAATTGGACCCAATCACGAGGGGGTGGCACAATTGCTGGACCGGGTGTGTTAGAGGTGCAGGTGGCTGGAACATGTTCACCAAGATTGCCTGGCAGACAAGGTGGAACAGCTGTTCCATGGTGCCGGCCCTCTGACATTTTCCTTCTCTCTGGGAGAGACATTCAACATAAGGGTAAGGTGCCAAGGAGGTATACACCAGGCTATGGCTGAGTTAGGCTACATGCAGATCCTGGTCTACCAAACCATGGTTTGACCCACGGCATTGCTGAAGGTAAAGTGGGTGCAGCTGTGTGTTTAGGGATGCATCCCTTAATTCTGGTGACAGATTTGCCAGGGTTTAATAACCTAATGGGGGGAAGTGGAAGGGGATCCATTCACAACCTTTAGTGGTGAGTAGCGTCTGTGCTCAGAGATGATGCAGAGTTGACTGATGCTGATTCTGGGGAGGAGGCAATGGCAGGGCCTTCTCATGAGGCCCCTCAGGCTCCAGTAATTCACTCCATGGAAGATTTTCCACTAAAGCAATCTCGTGATGACATCCTATGCTCAGCCTTTGACCAATTGCTAAAAGTTGATGGTCAAATGACCAAGCACTAACCTACCCGCATTTTGTATTAACATAGGCTGTATCAAGTAAGTCGTGACACACACCCAGTTGTTGGTGCATAAAAGCCACCGGGAAATGATTTTACAGGCGGCTCATTATTTTTTTTTAGCTCTGATGATTCAGTAAGGACATCTCCTGGTTTCATCTTCATGTTTCCCTCTCACCAGATAACCAAACCCATATCATGACCAGCAGCTTTTACAGCTGTGGTTCCAGCAAACATCAGCTGATACTAGAAATTAATATTAAATAAATTCTAACAACAGCTGATCAAGCTTAAACGTGCTGCTGTTGTTTAGCGCGACATCCGCTGGTTTCCTCTTTCTGGCGCAAAGTGGGCGATAAACAAACAAGAGAGCCGATCAGCTGATCATTGATCAGTTTCATGATTGAAGTAGAAACAGGAGAGGGAGGGTGAGAGGATGAGAGAAGAAGAGGCAGCTGTGCAGCGTAAACACAGAGTAACTCCAGCTTTGTGTCTTTTTCATTGTAGCTGAAGTCCGGGACAAACTGTGTTCCTTTTCACCTCAATACGAAACGCGTAATATTTTCTCTGAATACCAGACGATTCCGTTTTTTACGGGACGGTTGGCAACTCTAATAATTAACCTTATGAACAAAATAAAGTTCAACATCAGTAACATCATAGCACCACCCAGCTGTATAGAAACTCCGTCATGCTAGCTAGCACGCAGTACGAAAAAGTCAGCACAACGAAAATAAACTCCACCTAAACTTGGTTTATATCTGACCCAGATAGACTGCAGGTCATAACTTCTTACCTGAAGTTCAGTTCACCTGACACTCGGACCGGCGGCTTCGGGTCTCTTTCTCCTGCATCCCCTTTTCTCATCCACCTGCTGGCCTCCACCACTTGCTAATGTTACTGAATCTGTGGAAGCTCTGCGATAGCCACCACACGAAGTAACGAATAACGAGCCTATCTAAATCCCAGTAACGAGTAACGCGTTCCTGATTTTGGCATAATAACTAGTTACCGTGCTCGTTACCACAATAATAACGTAGTTACTGTAACGCGTTACTTAATAACGCGTTAGTCCCAACAC
>NW_024582465.1:1613105-1638564 GCF_018398535.1 Haplochromis burtoni
TGTAAACACTATACACATCATTACACACTACAGCAAAACAATTGAAAACACAATGCTCAATTTGTGAGAAGGTTCTTTGTTTCATAACTGCCAGTACATATTTTTAGAAACCATACAGTAACGGATCATCGTAGATCTCTGCAGAGGATTAGGCATTTAGATTTGTGAGTTTCATATGAGTAGTATAAATCTATAGAAAATCCTGCATGTACGTACACTACTGTAACACAACTCAATGCAAAAACAGAATCTACTGCACACAACAATACTCCTGAAAACATGATCAGGGTGTGAAGTTTTTTTATTTACGTTATTCACACCACACCACACACACCACAATCACTGTGCGACATCATGTCGCTGAGCTACATCGGGCCACATCACCTCATCCACATCGCAGGCTATATTGTCTCTTGCCAGGCACCATGGGAAAAACGCCCTGGAATGGCGAATCCATCCTTAGAAGGCCTCCGCTGGGATGTCAACATAGGCCAGCTCCATTGCCCTTAGGAGGTTCTCTCTTGTGTATGGTTGTCTGTAATAAACCTTCCATCTCCACGAAGAGAAGAACTCCTCTATAGGGTTCAGGAAAGGGGAGTAGGGTGGCAGACAGAAGTTTAAAAAGTGGTCACTGTTGGTGGTGAACCACTCTCTGATTTCGTTTGTTCTGTGGAAGCGGACATTGCCCCAAATGATCACATAAATGTGATGTGCGGGCCCAGGATGGTGCTGTTGGCGGCCCAGGAGGATGTCTTTTAGCTCCTCTAGGAAGGTGAGGAGACGTTGGGTGTTGTAAGACCCAAGGACAGCATGCCGGTGGACAAGCCCCTCCGAACCCATGGCCGCACAAAGGGTAATATTACCCCCCCGTTGGCCAGGGATCTCAGTGATGGCTCTTTGGCCAATGATGTTACGGCCTCTTTGCCTTCGTTTCTGCAGGTTGAAACCAGCCTCATCCAGGAAGAGATACTCATGAGGTCTGGCCATCGCGTCCAACTGTAATATCCTCTGTGAAAATGTGAAAGTGCACAGGTGTTCAGAACAACAGTCAATCAGGTAGCACAGTATTGTCCAGAAGTAATGTAGGCCACTGAGCAACACAGTATGTCCACTAACTGTACTGTGAACATGGATGTATACTTACTCGCACATACTCGTAACGTAGGTCTTTGTGTCGCGCAGAGTTGCGCTCAAAGGGAACCCTATAGACCTGTTTCATCCGCATCTTTTTGCACCGGAGAACTCAGTCTATTGTGGCCAAGCTGACATCATCAATGCTCTCAAAGTTGACATTATTGGCAATGGCTTTGTCTCTGATCTCCCGGAGTCTAATGAGGTTGTTCCCACGAACCATATCCACAATGAGGGTTTCTTGTGCCGCTGTAAATATAGCAACCCTCCCACCTCTATGTGGCATTCTTTCAACTCTAAAGAAAGAAACATGTGTTGTCAATTGACATGTGTTACAATACAGTCACAACTGATCTGAAACCTATAGACTACTTAACTGTATTGTGACAAAGAAAGCAATCGAGTACAATACCTGTTGTGTTGTCTGAATGCCCTGATAATGGTGGCCACGGTGAACCTACTCAGGTTTGGACGGACTCTTAGTCCTGCTTCAGCCATTATCATGCCATTGTCATGCCATGGTCAATGACTGTTGCTCGCATCTCGTCCATAATGATGGTGCGAGGTTGTCTTGCTCTCCTTCCTGGACCTTCTCCTCTCCCATGTTGGCCTCCTCCTCTTCCTCGTTGGCCTGCTCCTCTTCTTCCAGGGCCAGCTCTTCTCCCTCCTCTGCATCGAATTCCTCTTCCCCTGACTCTGCCTTCATCCGTTGTGTTTGTTTGGAATCTTCAGCATACTGTGCACTCTGAACTTGCTTTTATACATGTGGTCACAGCATTAGCAACAGGTGTCTTCAATTTTGAGTCGTTGTGTGTAATGAATGACGCCAGGTGTGTTCATTGTATTCAAATATTGCTGACTGTGGCAAGCATGTTGCATCACATGAGCTTTCATTTGAGAATATGAGCAGAGTTCTTTTGCAACTTGTGTTTTAGCAGGGAAAGATGTTTTTAGATTTATGACAACGGAGGATTGCGTTCTGTGAATTGTGTCTTCATGTGACATGTGTTCATGATATTGGTAAATGATGGCTAGATTTAGTAAATGTGTTTAGACAACTGGTCATTTGGTTAAGAGGATTGGCTTTTGTGTTTAAGCATTTGAGAAAAACTGTAATATAATAAATCTAACACAGAAATGTAGCAGTTTTACTTTGAAAATAAAACCACAGCAAATGTTTGCCATATCGTCTCAAGGAACATTCATATGCACTTAATTAGCACAGCGATCTGTGTTCACTGGAAGCATTTAGTTAAACAACAGGAAATAGTATTGTATGCAGACACCAGAACAAAAATGTTACCAGAGACATTTTTCCAAGACTAGTTAAAGACTAGTCCTGAACAACATTCTGACTGCTTCAGATAATAAGCAAATCTGATGAATTCAGTTGGACAAATCCACAAAGAGAGGTGAATATCAGAGTAACAACAAAGGTCAGCTAATAACAGAACAATTTACTACGTGACTTACTTTTATATAATTCTTTTACCCATGCTGCAATCCTAGGAATCCTCAAAGGCTAAATCCCATTTTAACCCCTAAGGCTATTTTTTGATTAGCTGATGAGAACTGAGAAGTTCTTACTGCAGCATGCTCGGTGAAGGGCAATGGCAGCTGTCACCTTGGAATAGCAGAACTTACAATTATGTAACCAAGGAGAAGTAATGAAAGTGGTGCACATCAAGGCAGGACATCTCAGTCAAATGGATTTTGACTTTATAAAAATATCCTGATTCGCTGTATTATAGCACAGATATATATGACAGCAGTCAGGTTAGGTCGATTTATTCATCACATCATTATAAAAGCAAATACAATCACTGAATGATAAAAAAATAAAAATAAATCCTGATTTCACACATGCCATTAGAAAAAAATAAAAGACAGAAGACTTACTTGGGTGTTACCATCCTGCACAGTCACATGTGCCATCATCTAGCTACATTAGAACATCAACATAGCTATCACACCCAGCCACCACATGCAGGGAAGAAAGAAAGGGAAGCAGCACAACAATGTGTGTCTGCTACAAACCACAGGAATCTTTAAAAATAAATAAATAGTAAGGTTTTGTTGTGTTTGGATAACAGCAGATGGAATCAATAGTGAATATGGCAAATCTATTTATTAGATGAGTCCTATAAAAAGCATAAAGACCAAGACAATAGCATAAACACAAACCAACAGTGACTATGATGTCACAAACCTTAAGAAAATCAGATGCAAGCCTTCTAAATAACTTACAATTTATGTTGTTAACATCAGCCAAAGCAGGATCTGGCAACCTGGATTTTGTTTCACAGTCAAGGCCACAGACATATTTACTGAAGTCTCTGTAATTAGGTTTGTGAGGTCTGGACACAGAAATCCAATCTGATCACTTGCAAATAACCACTCTGTCCTAAAGGTGTGTTTTCAAGGAAATTAATAATCTGATCTGACTGGAGTCTGAGCAAACCTGCTTACATTAGAAGGGGAACGGTAATGAGACATGAGAAGCATATCAGGACGGAGTGAGCAGATGCAAGGGCAGGAAAAGCAGAAGGGCAGGAAATGGAGTATCAGCAACAAGAAGAGAGGCATACATACCAAAATAAATGCAAGTGGTCCTAAATAAACATACAAAAAAGACTTTGTGAGCTGGATGAGACATTACTCAGGTTAATTGAAGCATGCAGACTCACTGGGACCTGATTTCTCTAAAATGTCGGGAGCAAGGTCTGTTTGTTGTTGGCACATTATCACCACCTTCATTTTACAACAGCATTACATCATATTTCCCCAGTCACAAACAACTTGATCTGTTGTTGCATGGAAGTGTGCAAGGCTTAGCTTTAACCTTTAATCAAAGTCAGGTGTATTTGGGTATGGTCTGAAGTAGTCTGAAAACATGTTGCAACTGACATGAAAGCTTATCTGCTGAAACTAACTCGTTTAGATCTAATTCAAGATAGTCGTGAATGTTTTCAGTGAAGATTAGAAAGAATGTTCCAAGAATGAGAGAGTGTTTATCTTCTGCTCTCCCCTGTTGGTAATTTGGTTTGCACATTGTAAAGTTCCATGGGATTTATTTTTTTTTGTTACTGTCTCCTTCCATATGTTCCGATTTAGCCTAGATTTCAGTAGACACGCAAATTAACCAACTGGCCCCCAGCGAGGAAATGTGAGGGTGAACAGCTTCACTGCGGAGCAGAGTTTCCAGTTGTGAATGTGTCCCTGGGCACTCTTCACAACAGGTGAAAACAGCTGGACTTCGACAGATGTGTTTATGTTAGGAGAATTTTAAGTGCATTTTGATTCCCAGGGCTTTGCTGTGTTTTTCTTATTTTGTTTCTAGTAATCAAGTATTTAAACCAGACAATGGTTTATTTTGAAACCATCATTTTGAAATATAATTACAGGGGGAAAAAGTGTTTGTATTATTCAGTCTATTCCTGCTGATTGACAAAAGAAAGTTCCAGAAAACTACAAATTAAAGCCATCAAAATGAATTAGTCAATAAGCTGCTGTCTAAATGCAAAGCTTGGAGTGTTGTGGTCAAAATTCACAGCTGCCTGTTTTGTTCTGTTGAAGAATGGTCTCTAGTTGACCACTGGGAGATTGTGCTCCCCATTGTATGTATGTATAATGTGTTTTCTCATGGTCGGTGTTGACTCATTAAACATTAATAGCTCTATTGAGTAATTGCATGTTGTTAAAGCCCCCCCAAACTGCTTTGATTCTCAGTTGATGTGATGTGGGTATTGCCGTGCTTTTCTGAATACAAACCAAGCTTCCCAGCCAAGCAGATGATGAGAAACAGTTAAATCCTTTCCAGATGTTCCAACCAATAGCCCTCATTAATCGACCAAGGAGTCCAAAAAACAGGGGTGATTTCCTTTCCTTCTGCAGCAGCAGGACTTGTCCCTGGTGGTGAAAATATACAGCTATGTTTGTGGCTTTACTCACTGACCCCGTGGATGCCCCATAAATTGAAATAACACTACCTTGTCAGTGCATGACTTTTAAATTTATGCCGCCTCCAACGACTGTGTGCACTTCTGGCCACTGGTTCAGACGGAGACTTTTCAGTGTATGATAGGAATTCTTATACTATTTTACACCAAATTAAACCCTATATTTTGTGAGTAGTGAACATATAGTGCCAGACATCAGTGTCAACAAACATGTTGTTTCCAGCCATTTCTTCATTCTGGCTGACATGCCCCGGTCAGGCATGTGTGCATAACATTTTCTCATAAGGAAAAAGATCATGTTGCCTCTATTATTGTGGTTAAAACTTTATACCCAAGTCAAGAGCAATAAGATTCATTAAATACAAACTTGCCCCGGCTTTTTCCAAGAAAAAGAACTCGAGTTTTATGACCGTATTGCTTTAAAACAACAGCGACCAGTAAAAGAGTGCAGGGTGTCAGGTAAGGACACTGTAACATCCTAAGATGTCTAAGGGGGGTTATTCAGTGGGTACTGCCATCTTGCCATCACTTATGCATTGCACTGAAAAAGCTGAAGTGCTTTGTTGGACATGCCAACATAATCTTTGCCTGCCAGCATCTGTGCTCTCCAGATTTGCCTTCCTGTGACTTTGTCCTCTTATTTAAAATGAATGCAAGTTAAGGAGTCATTGCTTTGACAGTGCAGGCAGTGTGAATGGAACAGAGCGATCTATAAACAGCTGCAGTGGAAAAACAACACTGTCCAATGAGATTGCCTTGGAGGGAAGAACTTCATAAGTTTGGTGGTTTGATTTTATTGTTTGGTATTGGAACTTTGTGATTAGTCCTTATGATTGTACTTAAAATTAAACCTGAGGCCTGCATGAACAAAGTGAGTTCAGCATACCCAAGGTATCTTTCTATTATCTGGACTCACTTATCCTATTATCAGCAATCAGGATAAGCAGTCACATGTAGCTGGTTATCAACTTGATAAGTTAATCCAGGGTTTCTACTGCATGTTCACATGAAAGCAGTGTTGCTGGCATCAACTGACCAGTCACAGATATGATATAGATAAATGTACTGGCAGTAGAGTGGCTGACTTTAGAAAGGAATTTAAAACTAAAACAAAACCATAAGAAAAATATGACAAATGTTAAACACATAATACAGACTTAAAGTAACACAGGGGCTGCAGACAAATCAGTGATGTGTGTGAGAGGAAAAGTGTTGCGCATTTAGCACTGAAAGTGAATGAGTGCACACACAAAACAGTATTTTGTGTTTGTTATTATAAACTTTGAATTTGTTGAACTTTTGTAAATCATCATGACAGCAAACAAAAAATATTTTGGTATTAAATCAAATCATTATTATTAAAGACACCTGTGGTTAAAACAGAAGTTGTTATTTTTACTTCATGATGGAAATGAAAAGTGGAACCAACTAAGTGGACCCAGTGTGCTCTGAGGTGTTGCACCTGTGGTTTTCAGATTAGTACACTGTGAAATCACACAAAAGGTTGCCTCTATAATCTTTTTGCACAACCATTGTAATGTTTATGGGCATGGTTGTTTATTTTTTTCTGGTTTCCACCATTGAATCACAAGAGTAAACCGCAGGGACTGTTTTTTCCTTTTTTCCAGTTTTACAATGTACCAGTTTTGTGATTGTGTATGTCTATTATTATTACTGGGGCCCTGAATACTTGACATATGTGTTGTAAGGAGCTAATTTTGTTGATCTTGTGCTTAAATACTAAATGCTAGTAATAACTGGCTTAAGATTTAGAAATGTGACACAGTTTTTTTTTCAACTTTACAATTCTTGCTTGATATTCTAAGCTTCTAAACTTTCCCTTAATGATATATTGAATATTCACAGGTAAGAACAGTCGTAGTAAACTGAAAATAACACTCTGTGACAGATTTACGCTGCCAAGGGAGCTGACTGGGATTTCTGATGGATTGACTCTGACACCATAGAACACAGGGGGTCTGATAATGCTGCACAACTATAAGTGCCTATTTGGGCTACACAATTTGAACCTGAGTGATAGCCAATGCTGAGATGTGAAACAAACATTGGAGATTTGAGCAGAGAGAAATGTTTTCACATCTGCACATTTATTATTCGGTTTATAAGTCGTTGTAATAAAATAAAAATAGAACATAAATATCTATATCACAGCTCCGGAACCTTATGGATTATAACCAAGGATTCCTTTACATTATTGCTCATGTGGTGGTAAGAGAAGTAGTTTTTCTTTTCTTTTAGCTGCAGCCCTGGTGGTGTTTGAGGCTGAGGGTGGGAGGGAAAGTTGCACATAAGGATTTATGTTTATTCTTTGCTCAGTGGGGAAAAACAAAGACCCTTAGATACTATTAAAACATTTTAGACCCTCTTACTCCCCATGCGGAGGCCTGAGCGATCTTCAGTGGTGACACTGCTTTCCAGAGAACTGACTGATCATTAGCACGTGATTTATTGATCTCTAACCTGCTCCAGAGCAGGTTATGTTTGCAGCAGTTACCATGGTGACATATCCCAGTGAGAAGTAAAACTCCTTTGTTGTACAGAAAACCCAGGGTTAATCCTGATGTTAACCGGATAAGCCTAAATCCTCCTTCGTAATACACTCCTCTGGAGGCAGCAGCACACATACACAAATCACAGAGGAAGCCCTCCAGCTAAGTGACCATGCTGTTTCTCCAGGATTTCACAAACAAAATGACAGATTTTCTTACTGAAAAGCAAGATTGCACAAGTGTTACCGATTTAAGCCAATTACCATTATGTGTACAAGAAAACAAAACTGGTCTATAAAGAAGGACTACAGAACAGGATGTTTCAGATGGGATTTTTCTGGAAGAGGTTCAAAGTCGTGCATCTCCTAATTCTGCAGGCTCTACCTCCTACCACTCAGCGTAGCCACTTCTGGTTCCCATCATCACTCTTTGGACAGCCTCCTGAAGCTCAGTGAGATAACTCAGCAACACATGTTTAATTCACATAAACACCATCAGTCATTTCTACATGACACTGTTTAAGCTTAGCCAGCACAAACTTTATTCATTCCTCAAACCTACATTGCATAAGTGCTGATTTTTTTATCATCTGTTCAGTTTGTGTTTGCAGATTGTATGTCACTGGGTTTCCTCAAATGTTTTCATTAAGAATAAAAGATTAGGCTCTTTGACCGCAGACTTTTCAATATGGTTTTTGTTGGGTGAGAAACAGGACCTAAGAAAATCACTGATTAATACAAATATCAACATGTAAAAGATCATGTTTGTGTCAGAATTTGACACCACTGGTGCTTGTTACTGTATAAGTCAATATGTACAGATTTCCTTTAACATAGCAATCACAACATATAGCAAAGAACTTCTTAGTGTCTGAATACAGAATTTATAAAGCATGGCGCTTCTCAACATTAAAAAAAAAGGAAGGACTTTTGGGTTTAAGCTATAATAAGAACAATAACATTTACACCAGCTGACTTTCCAGATCGTTTTGTGGATGCATAAGTAAGGCAACATTTTTCCAGGGATTCAAATACTTTTTTCGAACTTTTTACAATTTATTGCTGTTTTAAAATGAAACACCTTCAGGGGGTTTCATTCTCAAACAGCAATCCCATACTCTCATCACCTCTGCAGGATTTAAACACACATCCAGCTCTAAGTTCTGTTTTGCTTGCTGCTTCTTCTTGCTTGCTTTGGAAGGAATCTGTCTCTTTTGACCAAAAGATATCAAGCAAGATGTGTTACGTATTCATTATTAAACTTATCTCCTCCAAGTTCATTGTCCTCTAGTTTTTTGTGTTTGCATTGATGACTCAAAAATGCAGCGAATACACCATGCAGTGTTTTGACTGATCTTTTAAATGCAGTGTCTTTGGCTTTAGTAATTTCATAATAAAAAAATATTTTTCACAATAGATACCACATCTTTTATATCTTACTTCTATTATGCAGTTTGGTATTTTGATGCTGATAAACCTGAAAAAAAAATATATAATTACACTCACACGTATCCCCTTTAAAAGTCTTTTCCAAGATATAACACACAGTGTAATTTCTCATTTTACCTGCCTTTTAAATGGAACAACACAGACACGTTGAGAAAAATTGCTTTGGCGTCTATAATCTCAGCACTCTTCTTTCACAAACAACATACTGGAGAAAAAAAAATCATTTCCTAAGTCTGACTAAAACTTTGGCCTGAAGCTGGGCCCAGTGGGTGAGCTTAAAAAATAATACATCAAATCAGATAATGTTGCACAAGCAGCTTGTGCATATTAGTAACTGCTGGCAATGACTTGGGGTGATTAGACTATTTCAAAAACAGACAGCATCACATCATTCTCATCATACTTCACCTTCTTTAACGGCTTTGGGTTTGTGGTGAAACCAAACGCACAAAGTGTGTGAAAAGAACAAAAAGCAGACACACTCACCAGCTGAAACAGCAGTGCAGAGGCAGACTGTAGCCCATTGAGTAAAGAACTAACCAGTAGTAGAGGACAATCATGACTTATGTATATATGTGTGTGCCCAACATAGGATAGACCATGCGGTGAGTGGGCAGAAAGTGAACAAAAGAATTAGTAAACAAATATACAAAGGATTGCTGAAGTAAACTTGATCATTTTGGAATGCCAATTTAACCAGTATTCATTTATCTCCTTTCAGATTTCCTGTCTACATTACAGTGAGTACAACCTGCTGCCATAGCTACAAGAGTAAACCACATAGAAAAGAAGAAGTAACGAAAAGACTAAAATCAAGATGAAGTCCCAGCAGTTGTCTGTATCCACAGCGTTAGGGAGTGTTTCTTTGTTCATCAGTTTCCGCCTCCCACCTGATTAACCACTGCCTCTTTTGGGCTCTTTTTTTCTTTTTTCTTTTTTTGTGTCCCGTTTGGATCTTTAGCCATCAGAATTGTTGTCTTAAGGCCAAGAAAGATGCCAAGCGGATTTATTTTACCAAGTGGATCATCATGGCCTTGCCAGATTGTTCCATTTGATTGACCTTTATTATAATTATGAATTTATTTTATTTTCGTGGCTCTTTCAAAATAATTCTATATCTATTGTTAAACTGAACTGTTAAAGAAGTTGGGGGGGGGGGGGTTCCAAACTAGAGATGATCAAATTTTGACAAATATTTTCAAAACATTTTCAGTAGCCACACAACCAGAGTGGTTTTTTGCTATTAACAAAACACCTGCCAAGCACTACACACACCGTTTTGGAGCGAAACACAAAATTAGCTCATGGAGCATTTAAGTAGTACTCTGGCACAGCAGTGATGCCCTTCCCCTTTCTAACTGTGCTCTTTCATAACTGTGCTGTGCCCTGCATGAATCTTTGTCCTAAATGTCCCCACATATCATTTATATAAGTGTCCAGGGTATATCCTTCCATGCATTCTTGGGTTCAGAGGCAGAGCAATGAGAGACAATTTGTGGAAGGGGATATTTTTACATCCATTTCCTTAAAGCTTGCCTCATCCTGGTTTAAAAATGAACTGACCTTATGCTGAGTTGTTTTAATTAGCCTTACTAAAAACTGCCTACAAAGGAAAAAGTTTGTAGTAGGGCCTGCCGCCTCTTAAATGAAAAGTAGAAGAAAAGGAATGTCCCTGCTTTAAACACACTTGCTGCATAACTTAAAATCTTAAAATCGATTCTAAGCTTTTAGTTTATTGTCATTTGCTTTCAATTTTGTGCCACCAAGGAAATGCCAGCCTTGCCGCCTACTGCTGCGTGTAAAATTGCCGTAAAAATAATGATTATCTGATGTGAGAATTAGTGTCACACAAAAGAGAAAAGTTAATATGCATGCCACGAAAGATGCACAACTAAAGTTCTGAGATTAATAAAATAGATTCAATCTCATGCTCAGTTCATGTTGTTTTATGAGGCATATATAGGTGATGTGCCAGTACTGCCGTGTGTGTGTGTGTGTGTGTGTGGGGAAGGGGGGGGCAAAAACAACCTCCAAACCTCTATTTCCTGCATTGCCTCACCGCTCACTCTGAAAAGTTTATTTATTCTAAATTCATATGCTGTTCCAGCAAACCTCCCGCAAGCTGCATTAACACTGATACCTTTCTCTGCTCTTGTAAAAGGACCATTGGTAAACTGTCACTTCGATGAGGTGTTGATCAGCTCCTGGTGAGGGAAAAGAAAGTAAAAAGCAGGGATTGGATTGAGTGCGGTTCTGTTTTGACTGGAAAACACGTGCTTGTTCGCGTGATGTGAACAAGCACGTTTTTGTGTTTTTGGCTTTTTCATGGCTGCTGTTTAAATTAAGACTTAAATTACGAATTTAAATGAGGACAGATACTACATTAGGTACACCTTTCTAGTTTTAGGTTGGACCCCTTTTTGCCTTCAGATCTGCCTTAATTATTTTTAGCATAGACTCAACAAGTTTTTGGAAAAATTTCTCTGAGATTTTGGTTCATATTGGTATGACATCATCACACAGTTGCTACAGATTTGCTAGCTGCACATCCTTGATTTGAATATCCTGTTCCACCACATGCCGGTGGTTCTCTATCAGTGACTGTGGAGGCTCTTTAAGCACAGTAAACTCACTGTTATGTTCAAGAATACAATTTGGGATGATCTGAGATCTGATGATCTGATGATCATCAGGCCATCACTCAATGAAGCCAACAGAACCACATCATCCGCAAAAAGCAGAGATGAGATTCTGAAAGTGAAAGCCCTCCGCCACTTGGCTGCGCCTAGAAATCCTGTCCATAAAAATTATGAACAGAATCGGTGACAAAGGGCAGCCCTGGCGGAGCCCATCACCCACCGGGAACGAGTCCGACTTATTGCCGGCAATGCGAACCAAGCTCTTGCAACGGTTGTATAGGGATCGAATGGCCCGTAGCAATGGGCCAGACACCCCATACTCCTGCAGCACCTCCCACAGGACACCCCGAGGGACACGGTCGAATGCCTTCTCCAAGTCCACAAAACACATGTAGACTGGTTGGGCAAACTCCCATGCACCCTCAAGTATCCTTGAGAGGATAAAGAGCTGGTCCAGTGTTCCGCGACCAGGACGAAAACTGCATTGTTCCTCCTGTATCTGAGGTTCGACTAGCGGACGAACTCTCCTTTCCAGCACCCTGGCATAGACTTTCCCAGGGAGGCTGAGGAGTGTGATCCCCCTGTAGTTGGAACACACCCTCCGGTCCCCCTTCTTAAAGATGGGGACCACCACCCCGGTCTGCCAGTCCACAGGCACTGCCACTGATCTCCACGCAACATTGTAGAGGCGTGTCAACCAGGAAATCCCTACAACATCCAGAGCCTTCAGGAATTCGGGGCGGACCTCATCCACACCAGGGGCTCTGCCACAGTGACCTCGCCTCCGGAAATTGGCGGGTCATCCCCGTCATCCCCAGACTCTGCTTCCTCCTCGGAAGACGTGTCAGTGGGATTAAGGAGGTCATCGAAGTATTCCTTCCACCGCCTGACAATTTTCTGACAAGTCAGCAGCGCTCCACCAGCACTATACACAGTGCAGGTAGAGCACCACTTTCCCCTCCTGAGATGCCTGACGGTTTGCCAGAATCTCTTCGAGGCAGTCCGAAAGTCTTTTTCCATGGCCTCTCCGAACTCCTCCCACACCCGAGTTTTTGCTTCAGCCACTGCCCGACCCACATTCCGCTTGGCCTATCGGTACCTGTCAGCTGCCTCTGAAGTCCCACAGGCTAACCAAGCCCGATAGGACTCCTTCTTCAGCCTGGTAGCTCCCTTCACCTCTGGTGTCCACCATTTGGTTCGGGGATTACCACCACGACAGGCACCAACCACCTTGCGGCCACAGCTCAATGCAGCAGCTTCGGCAATGGAGATGCTGAACATGGTTCATTCGGACTCAATGTCCCCAGTCTCCCTCGGAATGCTGTTGAAGCTCTGTCAGAGGTGTGTGTTGAAGATCTCGTGGACTGGGGCCTCTGCTAGACGTTCCCAGCACACCCTCACTACGCGTTTAGGTGAGAAGATGGTGTTGCTGGCATCAACTGACCAGTCACAGATATGATATAGATAAATGTACTGGCAGTAGAGTGGCTGACTTTAGAAAGGAATTTAAAACTAAAACAAAACCATAAGAAAAATATGACAAATGTTAAACACATAATACAGACTTAAAGTAACACAGGGGCTGCAGACAAATCAGTGATGTGTGTGAGAGGAAAAGTGTTGCGCATTTAGCACTGAAAGTGAATGAGTGCACACACAAAACAGTATTTTGTGTTTGTTATTATAAACTTTGAATTTGTTGAACTTTTGTAAATCATCATGACAGCAAACAAAAAATATTTTGGTATTAAATCAAATCATTATTATTAAAGACACCTGTGGTTAAAACAGAAGTTGTTATTTTTACTTCATGATGGAAATGAAAAGTGGAACCAACTAAGTGGACCCAGTGTGCTCTGAGGTGTTGCACCTGTGGTTTTCAGATTAGTACACTGTGAAATCACACAAAAGGTTGCCTCTATAATCTTTTTGCACAACCATTGTAATGTTTATGGGCATGGTTGTTTATTTTTTTCTGGTTTCCACCATTGAATCACAAGAGTAAACCGCAGGGACTGTTTTTTCCTTTTTTCCAGTTTTACAATGTACCAGTTTTGTGATTGTGTATGTCTATTATTATTACTGGGGCCCTGAATACTTGACATATGTGTTGTAAGGAGCTAATTTTGTTGATCTTGTGCTTAAATACTAAATGCTAGTAATAACTGGCTTAAGATTTAGAAATGTGACACAGTTTTTTTTTCAACTTTACAATTCTTGCTTGATATTCTAAGCTTCTAAACTTTCCCTTAATGATATATTGAATATTCACAGGTAAGAACAGTCGTAGTAAACTGAAAATAACACTCTGTGACAGATTTACGCTGCCAAGGGAGCTGACTGGGATTTCTGATGGATTGACTCTGACACCATAGAACACAGGGGGTCTGATAATGCTGCACAACTATAAGTGCCTATTTGGGCTACACAATTTGAACCTGAGTGATAGCCAATGCTGAGATGTGAAACAAACATTGGAGATTTGAGCAGAGAGAAATGTTTTCACATCTGCACATTTATTATTCGGTTTATAAGTCGTTGTAATAAAATAAAAATAGAACATAAATATCTATATCACAGCTCCGGAACCTTATGGATTATAACCAAGGATTCCTTTACATTATTGCTCATGTGGTGGTAAGAGAAGTAGTTTTTCTTTTCTTTTAGCTGCAGCCCTGGTGGTGTTTGAGGCTGAGGGTGGGAGGGAAAGTTGCACATAAGGATTTATGTTTATTCTTTGCTCAGTGGGGAAAAACAAAGACCCTTAGATACTATTAAAACATTTTAGACCCTCTTACTCCCCATGCGGAGGCCTGAGCGATCTTCAGTGGTGACACTGCTTTCCAGAGAACTGACTGATCATTAGCACGTGATTTATTGATCTCTAACCTGCTCCAGAGCAGGTTATGTTTGTAGCAGTTACCATGGTGACATATCCCAGTGAGAAGTAAAACTCCTTTGTTGTACAGAAAACCCAGGGTTAATCCTGATGTTAACCGGATAAGCCTAAATCCTCCTTCGTAATACACTCCTCTGGAGGCAGCAGCACACATACACAAATCACAGAGGAAGCCCTCCAGCTAAGTGACCATGCTGTTTCTCCAGGATTTCACAAACAAAATGACAGATTTTCTTACTGAAAAGCAAGATTGCACAAGTGTTACCGATTTAAGCCAATTACCATTATGTGTACAAGAAAACAAAACTGGTCTATAAAGAAGGACTACAGAACAGGATGTTTCAGATGGGATTTTTCTGGAAGAGGTTCAAAGTCGTGCATCTCCTAATTCTGCAGGCTCTACCTCCTACCACTCAGCGTAGCCACTTCTGGTTCCCATCATCACTCTTTGGACAGCCTCCTGAAGCTCAGTGAGATAACTCAGCAACACATGTTTAATTCACATAAACACCATCAGTCATTTCTACATGACACTGTTTAAGCTTAGCCAGCACAAACTTTATTCATTCCTCAAACCTACATTGCATAAGTGCTGATTTTTTTATCATCTGTTCAGTTTGTGTTTGCAGATTGTATGTCACTGGGTTTCCTCAAATGTTTTCATTAAGAATAAAAGATTAGGCTCTTTGACCGCAGACTTTTCAATATGGTTTTTGTTGGGTGAGAAACAGGACCTAAGAAAATCACTGATTAATACAAATATCAACATGTAAAAGATCATGTTTGTGTCAGAATTTGACACCACTGGTGCTTGTTACTGTATAAGTCAATATGTACAGATTTCCTTTAACATAGCAATCACAACATATAGCAAAGAACTTCTTAGTGTCTGAATACAGAATTTATAAAGCATGGCGCTTCTCAACATTAAAAAAAAAGGAAGGACTTTTGGGTTTAAGCTATAATAAGAACAATAACATTTACACCAGCTGACTTTCCAGATCGTTTTGTGGATGCATAAGTAAGGCAACATTTTTCCAGGGATTCAAATACTTTTTTCGAACTTTTTACAATTTATTGCTGTTTTAAAATGAAATACCTTCAGGGGGTTTCATTCTCAAACAGCAATCCCATACTCTCATCACCTCTGCAGGATTTAAACACACATCCAGCTCTAAGTTCTGTTTTGCTTGCTGCTTCTTCTTGCTTGCTTTGGAAGGAATCTGTCTCTTTTGACCAAAAGATATCAAGCAAGATGTGTTACGTATTCATTATTAAACTTATCTCCTCCAAGTTCATTGTCCTCTAGTTTTTTGTGTTTGCATTGATGACTCAAAAATGCAGCGAATACACCATGCAGTGTTTTGACTGATCTTTTAAATGCAGTGTCTTTGGCTTTAGTAATTTCATAATAAAAAAATATTTTTCACAATAGATACCACATCTTTTATATCTTACTTCTATTATGCAGTTTGGTATTTTGATGCTGATAAACCTGAAAAATATATATATAATTACACTCACACGTATCCCCTTTAAAAGTCTTTTCCAAGATATAACACACAGTGTAATTTCTCATTTTACCTGCCTTTTAAATGGAACAACACAGACACGTTGAGAAAAATTGCTTTGGCGTCTATAATCTCAGCACTCTTCTTTCACAAACAACATACTGGAGAAAAAAAACTCATTTCCTAAGTCTGACTAAAACTTTGGCCTGAAGCTGGGCCCAGTGGGTGAGCTTAAAAAATAATACATCAAATCAGATAATGTTGCACAAGCAGCTTGTGCATATTAGTAACTGCTGGCAATGACTTGGGGTGATTAGACTATTTCAAAAACAGACAGCATCACATCATTCTCATCATACTTCACCTTCTTTAACGGCTTTGGGTTTGTGGTGAAACCAAACGCACAAAGTGTGTGAAAAGAACAAAAAGCAGACACACTCACCAGCTGAAACAGCAGTGCAGAGGCAGACTGTAGCCCATTGAGTAAAGAACTAACCAGTAGTAGAGGACAATCATGACTTATGTATATATGTGTGTGCCCAACATAGGATAGACCATGCGGTGAGTGGGCAGAAAGTGAACAAAAGAATTAGTAAACAAATATACAAAGGATTGCTGAAGTAAACTTGATCATTTTGGAATGCCAATTTAACCAGTATTCATTTATCTCCTTTCAGATTTCCTGTCTACATTACAGTGAGTACAACCTGCTGCCATAGCTACAAGAGTAAACCACATAGAAAAGAAGAAGTAACGAAAAGACTAAAATCAAGATGAAGTCCCAGCAGTTGTCTGTATCCACAGCGTTAGGGAGTGTTTCTTTGTTCATCAGTTTCCGCCTCCCACCTGATTAACCACTGTTTTCTTTTTTTTTTTTTTTTTTTTTTGTGTCCCGTTTGGATCTTTAGCCATCAGAATTGTTGTCTTAAGGCCAAGAAAGATGCCAAGCGGATTTATTTTACCAAGTGGATCATCATGGCCTTGCCATATTGGTCCATTTGATTGACCTTTATTATAATTATGAATTTATTTTATTTTCAGTTGCTACAAAACAGACATATATCTATTGTTAAACTGACTGTTAAAGAATTGGGGGGGGGGGGGGGGGGGGGGGGGGGGGTTAACAAATAGAGTGATCAAATTTTGACAAATATTTTCAAAACATTTACAGTAGCCACACAACCAGAGTGGTTTTTTGCTATTAACAAAACACCTGCCAAGCACTACACACACCGTTTTGGAGCGAAGCACAAAATTAGCTCATGGAGCATTTAAGTAGTACTCTGGCACAGCAGTGATGCCCTTCCCCTTTCTAACTGTGCTCTTACATAACTGTGCTGTGCCCTGCATGAATCTTTGTCCTAAATGTCCCACATATCATTTATATAAGTGTCCAGGGTATATCCTTCCATGCATTCTTGGGTTCAGAGGCAGAGCAATGAGAGACAATTTGTGGAAGGGGATATTTTTACATCCATTTCCTTAAAGCTTGCCTCATCCTGGTTTAAAAATGAACTGACCTTATGCTGAGTTGTTTTAATTAGCCTTACTAAAAACTGCCTACAAAGGAAAAAGTTTGTAGTAGGGCCTGCCGCCTCTTAAATGAAAAGTAGAAGAAAAGGAATGTCCCTGCTTTAAACACACTTGCTGCATAACTTAAAATCTTAAAATCGATTCTAAGCTTTTAGTTTATTGTCATTTGCTTTCAATTTTGTGCCACCAAGGAAATGCCAGCCTTGCCGCCTACTGCTGCGTGTAAAATTGCCGTAAAAATAATGATTATCTGATGTGAGAATTAGTGTCACACAAAAGAGAAAAGTTAATATGCATGCCACGAAAGATGCACAACTAAAGTTCTGAGATTAATAAAATAGATTCAATCTCATGCTCAGTTCATGTTGTTTTATGAGGCATATATAGGTGATGTGCCAGTACTGCCGTGTGTGTGTGTGTGTGTGTGTGGGGAAGGGGGGGGCAAAAACAACCTCCAAACCTCTATTTCCTGCATTGCCTCACCGCTCACTCTGAAAAGTTTATTTATTCTAAATTCATATGCTGTTCCAGCAAACCTCCCGCAAGCTGCATTAACACTGATACCTTTCTCTGCTCTTGTAAAAGGACCATTGGTAAACTGTCACTTCGATGAGGTGTTGATCAGCTCCTGGTGAGGGAAAAGAAAGTAAAAAGCAGGGATTGGATTGAGTGCGGTTCTGTTTTGACTGGAAAACACGTGCTTGTTCGCGTGATGTGAACAAGCACGTTTTTGTGTTTTTGGCTTTTTCATGGCTGCTGTTTAAATTAAGACTTAAATTACGAATTTAAATGAGGACAGATACTACATTAGGTACACCTTTCTAGTTTTAGGTTGGACCCCTTTTTGCCTTCAGATCTGCCTTAATTATTTTTAGCATAGACTCAACAAGTTTTTGGAAAAATTTCTCTGAGATTTTGGTTCATATTGGTATGACATCATCACACAGTTGCTACAGATTTGCTAGCTGCACATCCTTGATTTGAATATCCTGTTCCACCACATGCCGGTGGTTCTCTATCAGTGACTGTGGAGGCTCTTTAAGCACAGTAAACTCACTGTTATGTTCAAGAATACAATTTGGGATGATCTGAGATCTGATGATCTGATGATCATCAGGCCATCACTCAATGAAGCCAACAGAACCACATCATCCGCAAAAAGCAGAGATGAGATTCTGAAAGTGAAAGCCCTCCGCCACTTGGCTGCGCCTAGAAATCCTGTCCATAAAAATTATGAACAGAATCGGTGACAAAGGGCAGCCCTGGCGGAGCCCATCACCCACCGGGAACGAGTCCGACTTATTGCCGGCAATGCGAACCAAGCTCTTGCAACGGTTGTATAGGGATCGAATGGCCCGTAGCAATGGGCCAGACACCCCATACTCCTGCAGCACCTCCCACAGGACACCCCGAGGGACACGGTCGAATGCCTTCTCCAAGTCCACAAAACACATGTAGACTGGTTGGGCAAACTCCCATGCACCCTCAAGTATCCTTGAGAGGATAAAGAGCTGGTCCAGTGTTCCGCGACCAGGACGAAAACTGCATTGTTCCTCCTGTATCTGAGGTTCGACTAGCGGACGAACTCTCCTTTCCAGCACCCTGGCATAGACTTTCCCAGGGAGGCTGAGGAGTGTGATCCCCCTGTAGTTGGAACACACCCTCCGGTCCCCCTTCTTAAAGATGGGGACCACCACCCCGGTCTGCCAGTCCAGGGGTACTGCCCCTGATCTCCACGCAACATTGTAGAGGCGTGTCAACCAGGACAGCCCTACAACATCCAGAGCCTTCAGGAACTCGGGGCGGACCTCATCCACACCAGGGGCTCTGCCACAGTGACCTCGCCCCGGAAATTGGCGGGTCATTCCCCTCATCCCCAGACTCTGCTTCCTCCTCGGAAGACGTGTCAGTGGGATTAAGGAGGTCCTCGAAGTATTTCTTCCACCGCCTGACAATTTTCTCAGTGACAAGTCAGCAGCGCTCCGCCAGCACTATACACAGTGCAGGTAGAGCACCACTTTCCCCTCCTGAGATGCCTGACGGTTTGCCAGAATCTCTTCGAGGCAGTCCGAAAGTCTTTTTCCATGGCCTCTCCGAACTCCTCCCACACCCGAGTTTTTGCTTCAGCCACTGCCCGAGCCGCATTCCGCTTGGCCTGTCGGTACCTGTCAGCTGCCTCCGAAGTCCCACAGGCTAACCAAGCCCGATAGGACTCCTTCTTCAGCCTGGTGGCTCCCTTCACCTCTGGTGTCCACCATTTGGTTCGGGGATTACCACCACGGCAGGCACCAACCACCTTGCGGCCACAGCTCAATGCAGCAGCTTCGGCAATGGAGACGCTGAACATGGTCCATTCGGACTCAATGTCCCCAGTCTCCCTCGGAATGCTGTTGAAGCTCTGCCGGAGGTGTGCGTTGAAGATCTCGCAGACTGGGGCCTCTGCTAGACGTTCCCAGCACACCCTCACTACGCGTTTAGGTGCACCAGGTCTGTCCAGCGTCCTCCCCCGCCACCTGATCCAACTCACCACCAGGTGGTGATCAGTTGACAGCTCAGCCCCTCTCTTTACCCGAGTGTCCAGAACATATGGTCGCAGGTCTGGTGATACGATTACAAAATCGATCATCGACCTACGGCCTAGAGCGTCCTGGTGCCACGTGCACTTATGGACACTCTTATGTTCGAACAGGGTGTTCGTTATTGGCCCCTAGAGACTCCAAAACACATGCAAACTCCAAAACACATGCAAAATTCCAAAACACATGCAAACTCCAAAACACTTGCAAACTAAAAAACAAACTCCAAAACACTACAAACTCCAAAACACTTGCAAACTCCAAAACACTTGCAAACTCCAAAACACTTGCAAACTCCAAAACACTTGCAAACTCCAAAACACTTGCAAACTCCAAAACACTTGCAAACTAAAAAACATGCAAACTCCAACTCAAAAAAACACATTGCAAAATCCAAAACACTTGCAAATTCCAAAACACGTACAAATTCCAAAACACTTGCAAAATCTAAAACACTTGCAAACTAAAAAACACATGCAAATTCCAAAACACGTACAAATTCCAAAACACCAAATTCCAAAACACTTGCAAAATCCAAAACACGTACAAATTCCAAAATACTTGCAAACTAAAAAACACATGCAAATTCCAAAACACAACGGAAGTGCTCCAGGACGCTAGGGGCAGTGTTGAGCTCGATTTGTAAAATAAACGGCAAGTTTGTTATGGACGGTCTAGCCTCCGTCGCGCTGCCCAGGATGCCTAGCAACCATGACACTAACAGCTGGAAACGTTTCATACAGCTTTGTTTGACAGAAATGAAGGAGAAAATCTTTTGTTCATTTGTTTGTTTGTTTGTACATGAGCTTTGATTTGATAAGTATCTGAGGCTGACTGTGAAATCATGATTATTGGGCTTCACTTCTGTACTGAACAGTCATTTAAGATTACCTAGTAAATAACAATTAGCTAATGTTGTTCATGAGACTAAAGTCATCTCACTTTGGTAATGTAAATATAATATGGCCAATATTAAAGTTATAATTTCAATCATTATTAGTTATTACAGCAGTGAACATGAACTCTGTGTCAAATACTGAGCTTCAGTACAGATTCAAGTTGCAGTTATTTATATGTCTTATCACCTTAACTTCACTCAAAGACAAGTATCTTTGACAGTGCATATATAGGTGTATCATATATAAGAGACAAATGTTGTTCCTTCATGTTGGCATTACTAAATTTGGCTCATTGCTTACATATATTTATAAAAAGAAAATGTACAAGCTGATAACTGTTTCTGATAAAATGAAGAGTAGACTGATATATGAAATATTCCTTTATTGGGTGAGAAAATCAGACCATGTCATAACTGCTTGAAGTCATACAGAATAGATATCAGAGCCTTAAACAGGCTGACTTCTGCTAAATGGGTCAAACTGGGCAGAAAGTCTACAAACACATAACATCCTTATAGAATATGATGTAACACTATAGATCAACTTACCTCAGAATATATAAAGCATATAAACAATTACAGCAATATGATGCAACAAACAGAGCAGTGCTACTGATCCAAAATACTCAAAGCTTCATAGAACTGAAACAAACATTTATTTTTAGTTCCATTCTGCTGCTGATACATACTTTAGGTTTCTGAATATTAAACTTGTTGCTGCCTTTCATAGTGTGTAACTTGAAGGCCCTGAGTACTTTCTCCCACACTGAAAACACTGGAATGATAAAATTATTTGAACATTACCTAATAAGACTGATTCAGGACAGACAATTAGTTATTTTAAACTTTTCTAGCAGTCCTTCACAAACAGGGAACAGTCTGTCTATTCTCTCCATCTGTCAGCTGCTGCTGGCTCTTCCTCCTCCTCTTCCTCACACACTGCTGAGTTTGTCCTGGTGGATCATCAGGGATGCAAAGCCTCACAGATGATGTGCAGCAGTGGGTCCCTCAGTCTGTCCTCACTCTGGACACTTGCAGTTGTCACACATGGAAATCAAATGTGTGATAAGCTGCAGGATTCAAACACAAGTGTGACTTATAAACACATGTTCATACTTTTATTCCACAATCAGAGAGAAAGAAACAGAGAGCGAGTGCAGGACAGACAGACAGGTGAAAGTCTCAGGTGTATACACTGCTACAAAACAGCACAAAAGAAGGAGGATTTAGTGTTTGTGTTATTACGAAACAAGAAGAGTTCCCAGATGGTACAGTGGACACATGTGTGACTCCTGTGATTAAAGCATCTTTCTTTCAGCTTAACGAGTGAACCGTCAGCTCGTTCAAACACACGTTAAAGTCCGTTTGGCTCGACACCACCGAACAGAGGCAGCAATATAACATAGCTAACATTAACAGTGCAGTGAATCCTGCTTGTGCCGTGATATTCAGGACTGCAAACCGAGCAGCATCACTGACTTTCAGCTTGTTGTGTTTGTGGATATATGACTGACTTTAATTATCCACAAAATCATCACAATCTCTGTAAGATTAAGGTCGACTATATATATATTTTTTAAAGTAAAGGCTTTAAAACCAAGTTAATTCTGAAAGTACAGACATCGCTAATGTCACATAACTTTCCCGACATGTGGCCAACAATAATGGTTTAATGTTCTTCATTAAAAAAATATTTGCGCATAAATAAGTGACATAATATTCAGTACTTACTTCTGAAAGTTTACTCTTCCTCCGCTCCGCTTCCACCGTTTTTTTTCGGCAAAATTATCCACACCACCACCGCACTATGAAGTCTGGGATATGTTGGGCCATGAAGGCTACACCGACCCATCCTTAAAATTCAGGGAAATTAAGGACGCATTTGAGGGCCGCATTTCGAGCAGCCTTTGAATTGGGAAAGCCTTCTCTTGTCGCTGTGACGTAATCGGCCTTAAAATGCGGCCTTTAAGGCTGCAAACCCCAAATCCGGTCATTGGTACTTCCTGGCTTGTGTAGTTACTAGGTAACAAAAGCTCAACACTGCCCCTAGCGTCCTGGAGCACTTCCGTTGTGTTTTGGAATTTGCATGTGTTTTTGAATTTGCAAGTGTTTTGAATTTTGCAAGTGTTTTGGAATTTGTACGTGTTTTGGATTTTGCAAGTGTTTTGGAATTTAGTTTTGGAATTTGCTGTGTTTTTTAGTTTGCAAGTGTTTTGGATTTTGTACGTGTTTTGGATTTGTACGTGTTTTGGAATTTGTACGTGTTTTGGATTTTGCAAGTGTTTTTGTTGCATGTGTTTTTGAGTTTGCAAGTGTTTTGGATTTTGCAAGTGTTTTGGAATTTGTACGTGTTTTGGAATTTGCATGTGTTTTTTAGTTTGCAAGTGTTTTGGTTTGAAAGTGTTTTGGAGTTTGCATGTGTTTTTTAGTTTGCAAGTGTTTTTTAGTTTGCAAGTGTTTTGGAATTTGCATGTGTTTTTTAGTTTGCAAGTGTTTTGGAATTTGTACGTGCTTTGTCTCTAGGGGCCACCGTAATTACAAATATTAGCACAGAAGTCCAATAACAAAACACCGCTCGGGTTCAGATCAGGGAGGCCGTTCCTCCCAATCACGCCCCTCCAGGTCTCGCTGTCGTTACCCACGTGAGCATTGAAGTCTCCCAGCAGGACAACAGAGTCTCCAGGTGGAGCACCTTCCAGCACCCCCCCAGGGACTCTAAGAAGGCTGGGTACTCTGAACTGCCACTCGGCGCATAAGCGCAGATGACAGTCAGGACCAGCTCCCCGACCCTAAGGCGCAGGGAACAAACCCTCTCATCCACCGGGAAAAACCCCAACGTACTGGCAGCAAGCCGAGGGGATATTAGAATACCCACCCAGCCCGCCGCCTCTCACCAGGGGCAACTCCAGACTGAGACAGAGTCCAGCCCCTCTCCAGGAGACTGGTTCCAGCCCAAGCTCTTGGTAGCTGGGGATCAGTCTGCCAGGGCCTCCGCTCCTGGCCGCCGCCCGGCACACAATGCACCCGACCCCTACGGCGCCTCCTGCGGGTGGTGGGCCTGGGAGGATGGGCCCATGTCCCCTTTTCGGGCTGTGCCCGGCCGGGCCCCATGGACTAAGGCCCGGCCACCAGACGCTCGCCCTCGGGCACCCTCCCCGGGCCTGGCTCCAGGGCGGGCCCGGTAACCCTATCCCGGGCAGGGTAAACTGTTCCCTCGATGTTTTTCTCATAAGGGTCTTCTGAATCGCTCTTTGTCTGGTCCCTCACCCAGGACCAATTTGCCATGGGAGACCCTACCAGGGGGCAAAAGCCCCCAGACAACATAGCCCCTGGGATCCCTGGGACACACAAACCCCTCCACCACGATATGGTAGCGATTCACGGAAATGCTGGTGTTATATATAAATCAAAAGAGCACCAAACTAAGCCTTGTTTATATTAACAATTCCATTCATTTTAAATTGTCATTCACAATCAGAATGTTGTGGTTGTGGTTTGCTGCTACTGCAGGTATGACCAGCTATTAAATCCAAAGGCCAGTAGACAAAAAGCTCAAGACAGAGTGTATCTCACAGGCACCTTTAATGAAGATAGACCAGAAGCAAAACGATATCAGTGGGACTGGTTAAATAGCTTTGAAACAAGCACCTTTCTGTTTGAGAGAAACAGGCAGTGATTAAAGATGAGAAGGTAGGTGTGGAAGTGTAGCACAAGGATTTGGAGACTCCAGCTCAGAATTAAATCAAAACATACAATTTGAAGTGACGTGAAGATGTCAGAACACAATAAAGCTTGTCGTCTTTTATCCACACCTGGAAAATTATTGTGTTTATCAGTCCTTTTCTTTCAAATAGTGGCAGTAAAGCTGAGTGAATTCTATTCTGTTGCTTTAAATTTACTCCTCGAAGATAACTATTTAAGCCTAAATGCTGTCAGTAGCGAAGGGACTTAAATTTCCATAAATCTGAAATACCAGGATAACTTATGGACCTGGGTTTTAGTAGAGTATATCTAAGAATGTGAGGTTGTTTTCTCAGTCATAGCTAATGGGCAAACATTTGATGCTGCTCTCGCAGCAAAGCAATATGATTTACAGACGGATTTTGGTGCGATTTACTGTAATGGAGAACCCACGCCTGTGACGTCAAAAACAACCTGTTATGACATTTACTAAAAGCTAATACCATAAAAAAATTACTCAGCAACTTCTAGTTTTTGTTTGAATTTTCTGAGCTTCTCTGGGGTCAGCAACAAATACACTTATAATAATAATAATAATAATAATAATAATAATAATAATAATAATAATAATAATAATGGATTGGATTTATATAGCGCTTTTCAAGGCACCCAAG
>NW_024582465.1:1643365-1644601 GCF_018398535.1 Haplochromis burtoni
GCGCTTTACAATACCACTATTCATTCACTCTCACATTCATACACTGGTGGAGGCAAGCTACAGTTATACCCATATCATGGTCTAAACCAATCAGAGATTAGGTGGTGGGACCTCTCTGACAGATATTCATGTCCTACTTGTGTGTATGTTTGAAAGTGCAGGCAGATTAAGAGAGTTGCGTAGCTTGAATAAAGCGTTATCGATTAATTAAATTCTGAATCGACTTTTCAATATAAATGTATTTTGCCAGAAATGCCTGAATCTCAGGTTAAAGCTCACAAAACTATTTCAACAACCACCAAACAGCTAATCAGCAAATGAGAGCAGGTAAACAGATTCCGCACAAAGTTGAGTCATGGTTTTCTTTAGTTTTTGATCTACTGCAGAATATTTTTAAGGCGGTTATCTGCTATAAAAAGGAAAATCTCCTTCATGTTTTTCTGTATTTTATACTCAGTTACTTTGACACAAGACATCTGCTGTGATCGAATCGAAACCTTGTGAATCAGAATTGAATCGATTATAGAAATCAGTGACGATACCCGAGCCTAGTGAGTAGCCTAGGCCTGACGAAGCATGGATGTAGCTGTGGTCAATGAAAAGATGAAAAGAACAATTGATAACTTTTTCATTAAATTAAGGCTTGATCCATTTGAAATGCATAGCCAGTGCTCTGACACGGAGCCATCAACCTCTCAGGTTATGTCTAATACTGGTCCGGAGTCAGCATCAGATAATGAACTGTCTCATGAACTAATCTCTAATGATCGATTCCCAGCCAGACTCTGAGCCAGAGCCCACTGAAAGTAAAGGGGGAAAGTGTATACATTTAGAAGAAAGTAGCCAGTTTCCCTGGCTAAGATACCGTAAAGCTCACAACATGATGCACTGCATTTACTGTCGTGAGTGTGGAAAGACCATGGCCAATAATTCTGCATTTGTGACTGGTGCTAATATGGTTCGAATTGAAACGCTGAAAAGAAAACACATTATACGCTGCGATAAATGCACTGCCCAAGTGTACCCTCTCCCCACTGCCGTTCAGCGGCAGGCAGCAGCAAACAGGTCATCAGAGGAGGCCAAGATGATGATTAAGTTTAACATTGCCTACGAAATTGCCAAAGAGTGCTAAAGTGCCAAAGCACTTTAAGCACAAGCACTTTTTCAGTAACTTATCTTTCTTGTAGAACTGTGCTCCAAATAAAGAAGTTTGTGTTGACAAGATTGTTAGTTAAT
>NW_024582465.1:1645632-1704871 GCF_018398535.1 Haplochromis burtoni
AAAAAAAATGTTGATTATTTGAAATTTGCTAATGGAGTTTACTTGGATCACACATGACATGATTTGCTGCACCATACTTTACACTGGGTTTTTTGTAAGCAAACAAATAATGTAACTCTCTGTCTTATCAAGTTGAGTAGAGAAATGCCTACATTAGTGATTTGAATTTAATTAAAATTAGTGTGTCCTTGCAATTGTTCTAAAAAAACATTTTGTAAGTTTTGAGTTTCAGAAAGCAGAAACTAGCCAGTAATGCCTAACAGGAAAAAATGTGTTAATAATGCCAGAAATTAAGATCATAGCCATCCTTTTTCCTGTTCTGACTAATGACAAGCAGACATTCAGCACATGAGAGCCATGTAAAATACACCACTCACTCCAATAAACACATAGACTGGTATTTCATAACTTTATACAGGTGTTCTTGATATAGCACTTACTCACTACAGGATCTAAGCATGTTATTGTATCCTAAATCATAACTGAAAATGCAGAGGCAGTAGTGACTTGGGATATGGTAAAAATGGTAAATGGCCTGCATTTGTGTAGCGCCTTACTTAGTGTCTAAGGACCCCAAAGCGCTTTACACTACATTCAGTCATCCCCCCATTCACACAATAAGATCCTTTTACATCTCACAGTGAAAGGCATCCTCTACCTGTTTAGGGTACGATTTTTTTCCCTCTGCTTTTAAAATTGCTTCCATCATCTCTTCCGGTATGGTGCTTCTATGTTGTGCTTTATATGTACTCGGTGAGCCATCTCTTTTACTTCTACAGAGGAGATTACATTAGCTACTGTCTACTACCTCTAAAAAGTTTTTTTTAGTTCTTAATCTTCTATCCCTCCTTACAACTCGTACTTATTTGTACCGAATTTCCCAGAGAAACCCACCCGAGGGATTAATAAAGTTTTATCTTATCTTATCTTATTTGTTTCCCGACTTCCATGGCAAAAACCCCATAAAATACACAAAGGGGGAAAATTGATTCATTTTAAAATTGTGTCTGCATTACAGAAATCAGATTATTTGGGATTGGTAATATATATGTTTATTTGACATGTTTGTTTGTTTTTTATTTGTAATGTAAATCGTTTTGTTGAGATTAAACTGTGTGCAGCTGAGGGTTTTTGGTTTAACTACGTAACTTCAGGATTACAGACGAATGTCTCCAGCAAGTGGTAAAACTCTGCTAGTACACTATGGACTGTAATGAGTCTCTTTGCCTTGTAAACCAACCTTTTGCATAAGGTTAAGCAGCCTATTGGCCAATTGTTGCATCCAACTCATTTTTGATTGGTTACCTGAAAACCCAACAACCAACAAGGTTTTGTGAGCTTTTTAGCTTTCCTCTAGGTCTGTGATGATTTGACTCTGACAATCAACAGGTTAGTGTTTGACTTTGTGTGCTGTAGTTAGGATTAGTTATATGCATGCTCACATTAACTAGGGTGTAATAAGGGCCGGGTTTTGTCTAGAATCGAATTGATTCCGATTCACAAGGTCCCCATTCGATTAGATTTGAATCAGGGAAATTTTGCATCAGACAGTCAGAAATATTATAATTCTGATGACTTCTCAGTACATATCTATATTTTTTTAATCTATAAAAGAAAGCTGACACTTGTGAGACTTTATCTGAGGTGTGAGCATCACAGTAGATGCCTTTGTGTTAAAGTAACTGAGGATAAAACACAGAAAAACATGAAGGAGACTTTCCTGTCCTGGCTTTTTATAGCAGATAACCTTAAAAAAATTCTGCAGTAGATCAAAAACTAAATAAAACCATGACTCAACATATGAACATTTTTTCTGATCCCGCTGAAGTGAAGCAGAGCAAAGTTACAGAGGTTTTATTAGAGACACAGCCAAGAATTTTGCAATTCGCCATCATTTTAAAAAGTTAAAATTTCTTCAGTATTGAAAAGCAGAAATGAGACAATCTTGTTGGAAGTCAGTTAAATTAAAAAAACAAAAAAAAACAAACAAAAAAAAATGGGCTGACAGCGCTATAAACAACGGGGGAGAGAGAGAGAGAGAGAGAAGGAAGTGTGATTTTACTGTGGTGGAAGCAAAACAGCAGAAGTAAGAGGGAATTGATGACAATGTTCATGTGAATGAAATGTGAAGCGTAGTTTGATCTTCTTTTGCCTTCTGGTTCAGTGAATTTTGGTTGGAGAGAGACAAACCTACAGTCTCTGTGCAGAAGCCTGTTCCTGCTCTCATTTACTGTTTCAGCTGTTTGGTGGTTGTTGAAATTTTGTGAGGTTTAACCTGAGATTCTGGCGGTCAAAATAAATTATATTAAAAATGATTCAGGATTTTAATGAATCGATATCACGTTATCCAAGCCAGAATCGATTTTAATTGGAAAATCCGATTATCAAAACCTACCCCTAGGTGTAATATCTTCAGATACATTATTTGTCTTCTTTGCTCTAATTAACCAACTATCTACCTCAGGTTTGATTCATGCATCTTAGCTAATTAGCATTGTGTCAGCCAGGTTAAGGTTGAACCATAGTTTTTGAGTTTTACACATGTCAAATCAAGCTGAAGCACTTAACCAGGACCAGCAGCCCGAGGCCGCCATGAGGTATGTGCAGTTTTGCTTTGGAGATTCACAGACATCTCCTGTATAGACAACATCTCAGCGGTCATCAAGAAGGCCCAACAGTGGCTGCACTTATTGAGGACCCTCAGGAAGTACAAACTGAACTCCAACCTGCTGCTGACCTTCTACCACTAGTCCATTGAGAGTCTGCTAACATACTGCATCACAGTATGGTACAACAGCTGCACTACGGCGGACAGAGGGAGACTTCAATGAGTAGTCAAGGTAGCACAGAAGATTATCAGCTGCTCTCTCCCCTCCCTTATGGACATTTATTCCTCCTGCTGCCTCAGCAGAGCAGCAAACATCATTAAAGACATCTCCCACCCTGGTTTTAGCCTGTTAAGCCTGCTTCCCTCTGGGAAGTGCTACAGGTACATCAGCAAAAAGACCCACAGTCTCAAGAACAGTTTCTTCCCAAAGGCCATAACCACCCTGAACTCACACATGCACCGATAACACAGTCTTACCACAACATTTTCCCCATTTCCCTCTATAAACCACCACTTTGCAATACTAAAGTCTGTGCAATAACCCCAAGTGGATATACAAAACACTATTTATTTACATATTTTACTTTTTTCTTCTTACACCTGATTGTATATTTGTACATTTTATACAGGAAAAATAAAAAGGAGAGGCACATTATTATTGACACGTTATAAGATCATGTTTGAGCATTAATGATTTGTTAGAAATAAACCCAGATAATTTTGTATCACTGAAGTGGTAAAATTAGCTTGAATATACAGCAAAGTAAGAGGGCCCACAGGCCCACCCTGTCGCTAGCAGCAAGCTCTCCTGCTGTTGAGGCCCACAAGCCCACGCTACTTACTTGAAGCAGCTACTCTCCCGACTTCTCCCACAACTCCACACCACAGGCAGGACAATCACACAACAGGACCTTTCCATCACCTAGAAAGCAGTGTAGAGATACGGGACAACCACCCCTGCATCATACAGTTCTTTCCCAACCTATGTAACCTCTGAGAGGTAATTGCTGACCCAGACAAGCCCCCACTTGTTATATTCCCCTAAAAAGGTCCAGGGGATGAGGGAAAGTAACAAAAGGTGTCCAGGTCGAAAAAAGGAGACAGGAAGGCAAAATTGTTAAATTAAGAGTTTTACTAATGCTTCCATTAGTAACTGAACTAAAAAAGACAGACAAGTTGCTGTCATAGTTTAAAGAAACAAAACAAAACTGAGGTGTTGGTCAGTAAACTGAAAAGTAAAAACGATTAGATACCAAACACACACTCCTCTCCATAGAGCAGGAGCAAACAATCACCACACACAGGTCACTAGCTGCAATCAACAACATGGCTCTCTGGCTCTAGAGCTTACCTTTCTCTGGCATTAAGTACTTCTAATTTCAGATGGGAATCAGCTGTACAAAAAAGGAGGCATTTAAGACAAGAGAGATAGCAGGACACACCCAGACAAGGGCAATTTCAGGAGGAGGCCCTGCAAGGGCCATAGCAAACCCTTCCATAAATACAAACCGGCAGGTTGTCACGGAAAGTCCTACACAATGCAATAAGCAAAGCTACTAACTATACCTGCGATCGTTACACCAAATTTTAATATACCACCTACCAAACCCAATAGTAATTATTAGGCATAGCCTGTGGAATCTGCCAACACCTTCAGAATGGGTCCAAAACACTGGACGAGGTTTGCCTAATTCTCTTGAAATAGTGTCCCATGAGGGGGGTCGTCCGAGATCATGAATGAAAGGAACTGAAACAGCGTTGAGATTTGGTGTTTGTATGTTGTTTTTGGGTTGCTTGTTTGGTTTCTACAGAAAAATATGAATTGCCTTCACTGGCATGTAAAGAAACATTTTAAATAACTTTCATAAACTTCTGCTGTGATGCTTACACCTCTGATGGAGTCTCACAGGTGTCTGTACTGACAAATGATCAGAATTATATATTCTGACTGTCTGAGGCAAAGTTGAATCGAATTGTGGATTGAATCGGGACCTTGTGAATCAGAATCAAATCGATTCTAGAAATCAGTGACAAAACCCAGTCATAGTCAAATTGTGAATTTAACACAATGCATACTTGTAATTTTTTAAAAATCCCAGCAGCAAACGTAGACTGAGTCCAGCTTCCAATAAAGCCTCACACAGGGTAGAAACAACAGAGATCACTGGTTCCAGATCAGTCTCTAAATCACCGGCCGTGCATCTGCAGCCTCGCCGTCACTCCCAGTATTTGGGGAATGTTGTGCAAGTTTCCATTTAATAAAGCCTGCAGACAAACAGTGAGCATAGTTAACATCCTTTAATATAAAAGAGCAAAACCAACCAACCAGCAAACGTCCGGCAGAGTCTCCCCCTGAACCCAGAACAGCCCTAGGTTTAAATACCTTCTACTAAACAAAGGGCAATACACAGCTGTTTTAACACCTTTGGTCACACTCTTACTCTGTCTTAATTAGTGAAGCCAAGGTTCAATTGCCAGGGAATACAGCATCCCTGACAAAGAACAGCCCTCCGTCACCCCCCTTAGAACATTGAATGGACCACACAGTACATAACCTGAATCACTGCTACAAAACCTGGGCTGAAGCCAAAAGCAGTTAAAGTTTGCCACAAATATTGGTATTCAACCCGGTCAAAAGCTTTTTCTGGGTCTATAAAATTGAGACCGATATCTATCCCCAAACAACTAGAGAGGTCTAAAACAACTCTAATTAAAGTGATATTGTCACTTATCAGCCTGCCGAGCATGCAATATGTTAGGTCTCCATGAATGACAGAAGCCATCATGTCTCAAAGACTGGTGGCCAGGACTTTGGAAAAAATCTTATAGTCTCTACAGAGCAACGAGACTGGTCTCCAGTTCTTCAGCTTGCGTAGATCTCCCTTCTTTGGTAGCAGAGTGATAACCACCCTTCTACAGCTCAGAGGCAGCAAGCCTCTCTGCAGACTATCTGTGACAGTTTGTTTGACCCGACCCTTGCCAAAATCCCACCACTGTTGAAAACAAACAAAATCAGATTAATCTGATAGATTTTTTGTGACTGAGCCAAAAATACTCAAAGGCTGTACTAAAAGCTATGTCATGTAACAGGGCTGTATTGAAATGCCAGTAGGCACTCCGTACACAAACAATTTAAATGAAAACAGAACAATAAACCTGACAATGATCAGAGAAACCAACAGGGGTTCTCTGACAGTCTTCAAAAAGACTCAAATGGTACTTAAATGAGTATATACGATTCAGTCGTTCCAAAGATAAACGATTGTCCTTAGGATGGCTCCACGTGTACTGTCTCTGACATCAATTGAAAGCCCTCCACACATCTGACAGGTCCACAGCTGCAGTCAGCTGCCTGAGCCTGCAGAGGATGCAGGATGAGGTTCTGCGTGGTTCAGTACAATTGAAATCCCCGCATAAAAACAAATACTCATCATCACAAGAATCCTTAACAGTATGACATAGGACATTTAAAAAACCCATTCTGTCCACTCCTTTAGTTGGACCATATACATTAATAAAAACAAAATTCACATTTTCATATTTGACTTTAATTTTCAGTAAACACCCCTTGATTATTTCCTCTGCTTTGCAAGAAACAGGCAAAAAATTCTTAGAGAACACAATCCCCACTCCTCCAGTACAGCTGGACGTATAACTAAAAAATATGCTGCCTGCTGCCTCAGCGGGGCTACCCATGGCCTCAGCAGGCTTCGCATGGGCAATCGCCGTTTCTCCACCAGGAGCCCTCACCGGGCACCTGCTCTCCAACTGCATCATCCGCTGGCTGCGTGTTTCTTAGCCTTTCTGGACAGGATCGAATTAAATGCCCTTCTCCAGCACAACCAATACATTTCATGCTCTCAGATGGAGCAAACACCATGTAATTGAAACCCTCTATTTTGAAACTGTAAGACTGGTTTAGCTCACAGTGGTGTCTCTGAGGATCATAAAAACCTGCCTTCTGTGACACAACCCCAAAGAGACCATCTTTATGGGCAAGACTAGTTTTTATTCCCTGGCTTTTAAGTTCTAAGAGTCATTTTATGTTTTTTTCATTTTTTATTTTTTTAACTTTATTGCTATGTCTGGTTTTATTACTATGTGCATATTAGTATTGTACAGCACTTTGGTCTACCAGGTGTGTTTTTAAAGTGCTATATAAATAAATAAATGATGATGATGATGATGAGGACTAACCAACGAGAGAACGGGTGTCAAAGTGTCGTGAATAATGGCACCTCTTTCCACCAAATCATTAACTTTAGATACCTTATCAAGAAAGATAACAATCACACCATTCATACGAGAGGCAGATTTCACGCTGTCATAACCCACTGCCTCTCCTATAGCTAAAACAGCTTCCTGCACCGAACGGTTAAGAGTCAGTATGAGTTTGACAGGATGACGGTGTGCCAGCTTCTCAAACTATGCACCACCAAATGGGCAATAGAAGACCAATCAGTGCCCATGCAATCCCCAAAATGCACTGGCATGATGTCGGGGTAGCATTGGTGCGAGCAACTTTTTTTTTTGCCGATGCCCGTGATGCCCCCCCCCCCACCGCGATGACGCCCTTGCCAACCACCGATGTCACCCGTATCAAAAATCGCTACTGCACATGGGGAAATGTGAACTCATGTAAGTTTTTATAAATATTTTCAGTTTTGACAAAGAATTTTGGTTTCATTTATTTATTTGGGTAATTTTGCTTCCATGTTGGTTATTTGTATGTTGTTGTTTTCGTGACTTTCAGATCCTGTCCATCAGTTCACAACAATGACTCTGACTGCAGGGAAGAGGTAAAGCATCTAGCCTTGTGGTGCGCTGACAATAACCCGCTCCTGAATACCAGCAATACCAAGGAACTCATTGTTGACTTCAGGCGAGAGGAAAGAGACACCCATGTCCCCATCTACATAAATGGCACAGATGTTGAACGGGTTTCCAGATTCAAGTTCTTGGGGACCCACATCGCTGAGATTCTGTCCTGGTCAACTAACATCTTTTTTTAATTAACTTTTTTTAAATTTCATTGACTTGCACAGAAAAAAGAACAGTTCAGGACACATTTCACTGTGTATTGTACTCGTATGACTATACACAGTGACAAATAAAGAATCTTGAATCTTCCATCTCCAGCCTGGTCAAGAAGGCCCTTCAGCGCCTCTTTTTCCTGAGAACACTGAAGAAGAAACACCTGTCTGCTGACATACTGGGTAACTTCTACCGCTGTGCGATAGAGAGCACCCTGACCAACTGTGTTACAGTCTGGTATGGAATTACTTGGATGAGGTATTGATCAGCTCCTGGTGAGGAAAGAGAAAGCAGGCCTTGGATTCAGTGTGGTTTTGTTTTGACTGGAAAACAGGTGCTTGTTCGTGCTTGAACAGGATGCAACTGTTAATTTTGTGTGCTGTTTCTGTGTAAACACTGACAAATAATTGCAAGTTATTTTCAGCTCTTTCATGGCTGCTGCGTTTAAATTAAGACTTAGACTCACTTAAATGGGGAATTTAAATGAGGACAGATACTTCATTAGGTACACCTTTCTAGTTTTGGGTTGGACCCCTTTTTGCCTTCAGAAATGCCTTAATTATTTGTATCATAGACTCAACAAGTTTCTGGAAAAATTCCTCTGTGATTTTGGTTCATATTGGTATGACATCATCACACAGTTGCTACAGATTTGCTAGCTGCACATCCTTGATTTCAATATCCTGTTCCACCACATGCCGGAGGTTCTCTATCAGTGACTGTGGAGGCTCTTTAAGCACAGTAAACTCACTGTTATGTTCAAGAATACAATTTGGGATGATTTGAGATTTGTGACATGGTGATTCTCCCTACTGGAAGCTGCCATCGGATTATGGGTAAACTGTGGTTATAAATGGATGGGCATGATCAGCAATGCCAATGTCAGGGATGCTGTGGTGTTTAAATGATGCTTGGTTGTTACTAAGAAGCCCAAAGTGTGCCGTGAAAATATATAATTACACTGCCAACAACAGCCCAAAGCATTGTTAAAAGGCAGGATGGATTCAGATTCTGACCCTGTCATATGAATGTTGCAGCAGAAATCAAGATTCACCAGAACAGGCAGTATTTTTACATTCTTCAGTTGTCCAATTCTGGCAAGTCTGTCTAAACTGTAGCTCCAATTTCCTGTTATTAGCTGACAGGAATGATAACCAGTGTGGTCTTCTGCTGCTGTAGCCCAGCTGCTTCAAGGTGCTCTTTTGCATACCAAATATGGTCTGGTGGGAAAATCCAAGCAGGTCAGCAGCCTGTCATTTCTAATATGCCTAAATCTTATTTTTTAATTTCGGATTTTCTAATTCTAATTTCACCTATCCATCTGGTTAATACTTAACAGCCTTTGGACAGATTGACGTTAAATTTTGTCCACCAGTCTGTAGAACTGTATGTTTTCATCTTGACAGCAGTGAACAGGAATGAATTCTTCATCAGACATACGTATATGGCAGGGACCTTTCTGCTTTTTGTGATTGAAATGCTGGTGTTATATATAAATCAAAAGAGCACCAAACTAAAACTTGTTTATATTAACAATTCCATTCATTTTAAATTGTCATTCACAATCAGAATGTTGTGGTTGTGGTTTTTGCTGCCACTGCAGGTATGACCAGCTATTAAATCCAAAGGCCAGTAGACAAAAAGCTCAAGACAGAGTGTATCTCACAGACACCTTTAATGAAGATAGACCAGAAACAAAAGTACATCCATGGGACTGGTTAAATAGCTTTGAAACAAGCACCTTTCTGTTTGAGAGAAACAGGCAGTGATTAAAGATGAGAAGGTGGGTGTGGAAGTGATGCTGCTGCACCTGCAGCAAGAAAAGGAAGTTTTCTTTTCAGGCGGAAGACAAAAGACTCAGAGATGTGAGAACTACGTAAGATGCGGTGGAGACAAAAAGCATGTCGGTGCATGCGTGTGTTCCATCAGGAATGATACCACTGAAGAGTAAGCATCTAGTTTTCATTCTTTCAAGAGATCCACCTGCCACAGTACGAGACGTGTAATTGGTCCAAGCACAGCGAGGAGCAAAAACCCAAGCGGGGTGTGACGCTAACAAAACACCTATTCTCCTAACTGTCATCTTTATTGCCACAAGAATTTGGAGACTCCAGCTCACAATTAAAGCAAAACATATAATTTGAAGTGACGTGAAGATGTCAGAGCACAATAAAGCTTGTCGTCTTTTATCCACACCTGGAAAATTATTGTGTTTATCAGTCCTTTTCTTTCAAATAGTGGCAGTAAAGCTGAGTGAATTCTATTCTGTTGCTTTAAATTTACTCCTCGAAGATAACTATTTAAGCCTAAATGCTATCAGTAGCGAAGGGACTTAAATTTCCATAAATCTGAAATACCAGGATAACTTATGGACCTGGGTTTTAGTAGAGTATATCTAAGAATGTGAGGTTGTTTTCTCAGTCATAGCTAATGGGCAAACATTTGATGCTGCTCTCGCAGCAAAGCAATATGATTTACAGACGGATTTTGGCGGGATCTACTGTAATGGAGAACCCACGCCTGTGATGTCTAAAACAACCTGTTATGACATTTACTAAAAGCTAATATTATAAAAAATAATTCAGCAAGTTCTAGTTTTTGTTTGAATTTCAGGACAGTTCTAATAGTCTAAGGTCGCTATGTCTATTAACGACACCATAAAACGCACAACATACGATCAAAATAAGCAGTGAAGAACCTGACAGCATATCAGGCAAAACAACTTGTTGGTTTTTTATATGATATATTAATATGCATATGATACAAAATATTCTCTTCAGACATTAATATATAACAAATATATTAAATGCATTTACTTTTTTATTACAATAAATTTCCGATACCATTTGATCATGAAAGGTTCATTCTTAAATGGAAAAAAAACTTAAAATAAGGTTCAGTTATAGATTTTTCCACAGTTTGCAAAGAAATTGTGTTGTCTTTAAAAAGGAAGACTAAAGCAAGAATATTATGTCAAACCACAGTATCCATTTATTTTTCTCTGAAAATGATAAATGACTGCCTTGCACTATAAAGTGATGTGAGTGGAACTTTTTTCTGATTTGAATAGTCATATTTTATCTGAAGTGTAACCTATAGCATTGCTTTGCTGCCTTGAAAAAAACCCCCCACTGTTTTACGTCACTGAGGCATAATGGTTTCCAAATGCTACATTTCCAGCAGTGGTGTCACGGCATCTTCTGCAGGATGTAATAATTTTGAGAAGCTGATCTTCAGTGGAGGTGAAAGAACTAATGTAAAGATTTATATGCAAGTGGCCTGTATCGTTTTTTTGTATCATAATTGTTATCCAACTGTGATATTATCCAATGCCTGAAAAATGGCAGTCATCTGTGGTTCTTTCTAGATAGTGTTTAAATAGTGTAAACACATACACTGGTAATTTTATAACTTTATACAGGTGTTCTTGATATAGCACTTACTCACTACAGGATCTAAGCATGTTATTGTATCCTAAATCATAACTGAAAATGCAGAGGCAGTAATGACTTGGGATACATTAAGATCGCCTTACATCTCACAGTGAAAGGCATCCTCCGCATGTTTAGGGGTAGGATTTTCTTCCTTCTGCTTTTGAAATTGCTTCCATTGTCTCTTTCAGTATGCTTTTTTAATTTCACAAAGGAGATCAAATTAGCTATGGCCTTCTACTTCTACTTCTAAAAGGATTTTTAGCTCCGAAACGTCTATCCCTCCTTACAACTTGTACTTTTTGGTTTCCCGACTGTTATGGGGGGGAAAAGCAAAATATATAAATGGACCTGCACAGAGACAACGAGGGGGAGGTGTGTGTGTGATTGTTTTTAAACTGTGTCTGCATTTTAGAAATCAGATTGTTTGGTATATGTATTATATATGCTGATTTAGCATGTTGCTGTTTCTTTGTAATGTAAGTCGTTTTGTTGAGATTAAACTGTGTGCAGCTGAGGTATTTTTGGAATAACTATATAACTTTAAGATTACAGTCAAATGTCTCCAGCAAGTGGTAAAACTCTGCTATTACACTATGGACTGTAATGACTCTCTTTGCTTTGTAAACCAACCTTGTGTACGAAGTTAAGAGGCCTATTGGCCCATCGTTGCACCCAACTCATTTTTGATTGGTTACCTGAAAACTCCAACAACCAGCATGGTTTTGTGAGCTGCTTCGCTTTCGTCTAGGTCTGTGATGGTTTGAGTCTGACAATCAACAGGTTAGTGTTTGACTTCGTGTGCTGTAGTTACATGCATGCTCGCATTAAGTAGGGTGTAATATCTTCACATACATTATTCGTCTTCTTTGCTCTAGTTAACCAATTATCTATATCAGGTTTGATTTTAGCGTCTTAGCCAATTAGCATTGTGTTAGCCGAGTTAAGGTTGAACCATAGTTTTTGAGTTGTATGCGTGCACAAGTGGGGTGTTTTTAAGCTGAAAATTGTCGTTATGTTTTTTTCAGACGTATAGCGACAATCCATCTTGTGCTCAACTCTACCACACATTCATTTTAAATGTGGCGGTTTGCATCAATGATGAAGTGACGACGTGGGAGGCGCAGTAACGAGCCAGTTGAAGCTACATGCATATATTTTTAACAATAACTTATTTTGAAGTGATAATACATACAGTAATATAATAGTATTACACAACTGCGCTACAAAAAATAGGGTTAGGCAATTTTGAACAGTAGTAAATTGGAAAACCTCAGCTATGTATCAATTGTACAGACAGTTACCATGGCAACAGCTCTTAATCTCAAACGCTAGCTAAACGCATGATAAAAAAATCCCGGCGACCTCAGCTAACGCTGTCTACTACAGATTCTCTGCTTTATCGTAATCTCGTCAAAAAGCAGCTTACTCACGATACCTTATCGTTAAAGGAATCCTCTGTGTAAGGTATGACTCAAAGAATGTCGTTAGCATGACAGCTAAGTTCTGCTGTCATCCAAAACCGTGATGAAATACTCGGTGTTGCGTATTGCCTTCTGATATATGCACTCGATTATTATAGAGTAAACGTGCGAAAGCCACCTAATTCTGTATATCGGTGGTTGCATTATACCTTATAATAAGCGACGCTGTAGTGCTTAGTACTGTTTCAAGGGCTTCTAATCCGCTTTGAACGTCTTATTTTAGGGATGGGAGTGTCTGCTGTGGTTGACCTCCAGATGAGTGGCAGGTAGCGACAGGTGCTAAAGTAATGTTTTAGTGCCATATACAATGAAGAAGATATTCAGCTTCACTAAAAAGAAAAAACACCCGTTCGACACTCCAGACAGTGCAAGCAGGCTTTCTGTTGGCTATGAACTGAAAGACAAGGACCTAGGGAAGGTTCACAAGGCTGCCTTAGCGGGTGATTTGGCAAAGCTGAAGCAGTTGGCTAAGAAGAATGATGTCAATCAACTTGACAAGGAGAACAGGTAAGTGGGGATGAAAACCCTAATAAATATTTTTGCATTTTCTGGATTTTGGCACGCACTTAAATGTTAGCAGAAAGCTGCCAGCTGTACCCATACATGACACTGCCTTTTTTTCTTTTCCACTTATGTGTCAAGGTAGGATCTAGTTACCATCTACAATTAGTAGGTGTCAGAAGGAAGTGAGTGAATTGAAAATGAATGTAGTTTGGCCTGAAGAAACAGCCAACCAAAGTTGTAAAACACCTATAATCTTGGTAAGGTCTGTTAGAACAACAGTGCTTGCATATGTAACACTCTTTTTATTACTGTTGCAGAACCGCACTGCATATTGCCTGTGCTAGTGGTCATGTCGAGGTGGTACACTTCCTCATTGAGAGCAAAGCCAAGCTTAACCTATGTGACAATCAAAATAGATCTGCCTTAATGAAGGTAATCTTGGATGATGGCGCTTCAAGTTGGTGACTCTTAATAAATTGTAAAAATTCATTTTTCCTCACGTCTTGTTTTGGCTCGTTAATGTTAATTCTCATCTAATAACAGGCAGTTCAGGGCCAGCATGACAACTGTGTGAGCATACTGCTGGAAAATCATGCTGACCCTAATCTGATGGACATCAATGGCAATACGGCACTACATTTAGCGGCAAACATCCCATCCGTTCCCACTGCTGTCCTGCTGCTGCAACATGGGGCTCAAATCAATTCCCAGAACAAGGTGGCTTTTTTCTTTCTGTCCCCTACTTTGCAGTTTCTCTGCTTTAGGGTGAACATCAGGATACTCTTCAGTGCGTATGGAAGGCACTGTCCAGTGGGCAAGAATTTTAACTGTGATTTCAACTGTAATCTATATTTTAGGAGGGTTTCACACCTTTGATAGTAGCAGTGCGAGAGAACCATATTGAGATGGCTCAGTTTCTCCTCAAGGAGACTGCTGATGTGAATTCTGTGGATCAAGATCAAAGGTTAAGCGATGACACCTTTGTGATTCACTTTGGATTATGTTAATGTGTGTTACTCATTATTTGGCATGGTTGAACATGTTGCTGCAATTGATTTTTACCTGCAGGTCCCCATTAATGATAGCTGCTGGAAATGGCGAAGTCTGTATGGTAAAGCTGCTCCTGCAGTTTGATGCAGATACCACACTAAAGGATACCAAAGGATGTTCAGCTGATAACTATGCAGGAATAAATGGGCATCACTCGTAAGCACACTTTTTCAAAAGAATATGTCTTTGTGCTTGTATATGGGTATTTCTTCTGTAATTTATACATTTATGTCGGATTTTAATACAGAAATGAAATAAACTAAATAGCCAAAGCCCACAAATGGGTTGTAATAATTTATTTTTGATGTTATTTTATTTTAATAATTTATTAATGTTTCTCCTTAACTCTTAGTTTGCTAAAGTTTCTCAGCAGTCATGACGTTATGACATTTTGGGTCTCTCCTCTCTTTTTGTCAGTTGTTCCCACCTGATCATAGAGCATGATACCCAGCGTTCGGACAGGGCCTCCCTATCACATCAAGATCTGAGCAAGAAGAAGAAAAAAATGCTGAGTGCTCCTTCCCAAGATCTTGAAGCAGGCTTCTCTTTGGGAGGACCAGCCACTGACAGAGATGGTATGCAATTTATTTTATCACATCAAAGCGACTGAAAATCATTATTATCATGTCTATTAATAATTGACTTTGGTCATTTTACTTATTCCTCATGCATTACCTCTTGACTGGCTCTAGAGCATGGAGCAGATGAAGCAGGGAAAGGTATTGCTTTCCTTAGCTAGACTTCGTTAGCAAAATCTGTCTATTTTTTGTCCCCTTTTTAAAACCATTAACAGCTATGGGGATGATTATTAAATATAGGGAAATTTGTTTTGGAAGTGCAATTTTTCCTGCTGCCTCTTAGGCTCAATTAAAAAATAAAATAGCAATACAGTGACAGCAAATATTTTAATAAATACAGGGACACTAACACTAACTAGGTTAGCCCATAAATTTCACTTTCTCACATCGCAGTTTCATGACTTTTCATGTTAGCTAGTATCAATGAAGAACAAAAACTCACTGGGGCAAATTAAAGGGATAACTGAATGATAATACATCTGCTGACACTGTTATGTGGTGAATAAATCTATATATAATTTGTGTGTGTGTGTGTGTGCCAGCATTAAAATCTTCTAAAGATTTCACCATTCAAAAGTTGTCCTATTGAAATATTACTTTAATGATTTGTTTTAGATCAGGCTGAGCTGAAAATATGTTTTCCTGCTTTCTTGCAGATTTTGAAGATAATTCTCAGTCAGAGTCACTAAGTCGGTGAGCTAATTTCTTAATGCTGTCTACAGTTTATACTTACAGCCGACTTCCTTGCTATGACCATTTTCTTCCTCCTTCTCTTCTTTAGTGTTTCAAAAAGGGCTGCAGATGATTGGCCATCATCAGATGATGATGATGAATCTGTTTTAATTGAAAAGGTTGGAACTACTCATTCTTCTTTTACATTGTATTGTTGTAATTTTGCCCTGACTTTCATTTAATTTTCTGACTTTCAGAAACCTCTGAAAGTTGACCTCAGCAAAATGATTGCATCTAAAAAGGGAGAAGGTACCAAGAATCTTTCAGCCTTTTTTAATCCATAGTTTGTAGTTTTAGGTAGTAACCTTCTATCCCTCTTTGTCCAGTAGCTTCGGCACGAGCTGACACATCGTTGAATGGCTCAGACTCTGAGCCAGAAAGTGAAAATAGAGTTCAGAGAATCCCATCCCTCCCAAAGGCTTTGTCATCCAGCAAAAGTCTTCAGCATCCAGTAGATCCCACTCCCATTACCTTCCTTACCAGTGCATCCCACATGACTTCCACTCCGCTTCCACACTACAGAAAGGTGAAAAATTTCTGTCGAACCTTTGTTACATGCTTGTGTCTGACAGATTTTTGTCTTTTTCCCTAAAATCTTAAAACAAGCTGGCTGTGCAGCTGAACAGGGGAAAAGAAAACACTCTGAACAACCTCTGGGTACTAAATCAAGACCATTGTCTCAAGAAAGAAGTTCAGATGCAGATGACTCTGAAGAGGAGGATGGTGAAGAAGAGGGAGAGGAAGACGATGAAGAGGATGAAGAAGAGGAGTCTAATGAAGAGGAAGAAGATGATGAAGAAAGTGATGAAGGGGAAGAGGAGGAGGACGAGGAAGAAGAAGAAGAAGAAGAAGAAGGCTCTGAAGAGGAGGATCAGGAGGATGATAGCAACTGCGTGGCTAGCACTACAGAATTTAAAGCCCCTCAGATCACACATGATGCTGGCATCGCTGCAAAGAGTGAAACATTTCTTGGAGTTGTACGTGAGAGTGCAGATACCTCAGAGAAAAATACCAAAACAAAGACTTTAAGCACCAACTTCATGCACCCCGCTGGGACATCGAGCTTTGTTACTCCAGCCACATTACATATAGTGGAGGATTGCGTTGTGTCAGCCATAAGAGTAGAATCTAAGTTTTCAGATGAAGATGACAGCCTGGGAAAGAAATATTTGAGTTCATCGGATCAAAACGTAATTTCAGGCCAGGATTCAACACGACATTGTCCAGAAACTCATTCACCAGGCGAGGATATGAAGGAATGTGAGAGAGACACAGGAAAGGATGATGAAGACTCATGGGGCAATAAACAGAATCGTAGTGATATGGACTGGAATGACAGTGATAATGAAGAGGACAAACATTTTCTTGCTAATCAAACAAATCTATTACCTGAAGTTGGCATAAAAAACACAGACAGTACTTCTGATGGTAAAGATGATTGTGGATCGCACAACAAAGTTTCCACAGGAGTGAAACTCAGGTCCTCATGGGGATCTTCATTAGAGGACAGTGATATATTGACATACCTGAGGTAAGCAATGAGGTTTTTGATCAGAAAAGCACTGTTCAAGCACCAGAAGCATCATTATTGCATTTAAAAAACACATTGCTCCAGTCAAATGAAGAACATCCAGATAGCCAATGGGATTCTTCATCACCAGTTGCATCTCCAAAATGTTTTACACTTAAGGAGGTTATAGACAACCACAAGTCACTGTCTGGTCTAGGTCCACAAACCTCTTCTCAGTCCAGAAACCAAGCAGCTGTAGATGAATCAGAGTGGGATTCCTCTGAAAATAAAGACCAAAATGATTTTGGCACTAACTCTAATTGTGAAGTGATGTCCCCAGTTTCCAAAGCAAATGAGACTGGAGAGATGCAATTAGAGTCTAAGGAAGAAGAGGTCAGAGAAAGTATTGAGAAAGAGTCAGATGACCCCTCACCAGTACTTTCATCGGCACTGGATGATGAAAACCAACTTTTGGGGAATGATGAAGTTGAAGAAGATGAAAGCTGTTGGGATGATGAAGATGAAAGCAATGGCTCAGAAAAGCAAAGGAAAATTGTGATGAATAACAGTGATGTTTTACACAGTGAGGATATCCTGAAGATACCCGACTCAACCAAGCAGTTTTCTCCAAAGTTGAAGTCCACAGCTACAGTACACAAGAAGGTGGCAGAAGACGCTAAAAGGGATAATCAGCATGATGAAGATGGTGAATTGGTTCCTCAGTCCGTTATCGGTGAAAATGATATGCTTGCAGAAAATGTTGAACTGGAAGAAGAAAAGCTGGAGGTTGTTAAGAAATACAGTGTCCGCAAAGATGATGAGACGAGTGAAGACTCTGACAGCAAGATCCAGAAGCTGCAGTATGATTTTGTCAGTGCTACAGTTAAAATGTGTACAGTAGGAGACGATTCTGATAAAACTGTTGATGGAGGCCTTTGTGAAGGTATCGATGCAGATGATGAGCATGAAGCTAGATTAACTGCATACGTTCCATTTGAAAACCAAACTAGAGTGTTGTCAGAGGAGATTAATGAAAAATCAATAAAGGAAAAGACATTTTCATGCCCACCCATCAAACATCAAACCACAGCTTGTCGGCACAGTGATTCAGATGTGAACACATTTTCAGATGAAGTACTACCTCAGACTGACATTGATGACGTTGATGTAAACTCACCTGATGAGGCAGAAAACATATACATGACATGCTCTGGCATTCAGGTAAAACGGGAATATTTTTACTTGTGTTTGTCTCATTTAGTTTGGCTATTAATAGTCTGTCCTCTATAGCTAGGCCAAGACCTTTAAGACAGTTATATTCACGTCCTTGTTCCTAGCTTAGCTTGTATGTATATCAAATGTGACCTGTGGATGCATACTCGCAGAAAAATGGGATTTACCATGCACAGTTTTGAATATTTCCATTTTTTCCTGCACACAGAAGGAAGATTCCACTGAGGATGAGGAAGAGGATGAGGGTGATAATGACAAAGAGAGGGAACAAGAGGAGGAGGAAGAAGGAGACGAATCAGCTGAGAATGATCAGCTTGAAGAAAGTGGAGAGTCTTGTGATGCCAATTCGCCTGCTCCTGAGGCCGAAGTTTCTAAAGAGAAGAAGAGGGGTAAGGAGTTACTTTCTACAGAACCAGCAAATGCTCATATGTCAGGAAAATGGTGGTCCACAGGAGTTAACAATACTAAAAACCATTGTGCAGAAGTGCTTATTGTAAGTGACTGTTGGATCGGTTGGAGGGTAGCTCTGTAATTGCTATTAATGTCTAATGTGAGTGTGGCTGTACTGTGCCTAGAACTCCGCCATGACAATAAACCACCAGTCTACCAAAGATCAAAGACCTTATAGAAGCAAGTCTGTAGTATAATCAGTCAGATCTGATTAAACTCCTCAAAACTGACACAATCTTTATTGTTGCAGGATTCTCCGATAGATTTCAATTCAGGATTCTTTTAGTGCCAGTCTCTCTCATGCCTTGGAAACTATTAGTGACGTCAAAGGCCATAGCATATGACTCACAAAATTTTCATACTTATTACTGACCCCATGTGAGGGGACAATTTATAAATGCTTCATCATAGGTTGGAGGCCATCATTTATAAACTTCGCTCTCTCTTTTTTAAAAGCTTTTCAAAGCATCATTTTCTAGTGACCCATAGATATAGAGGGACCCCACGACGTAACGGTTCTACCATATCTCCTCACTAAATATATAAAGGCTAATTTACGCTATAGACCCTGCTCTTAAAAACTGACAGAGGTGTAACAAGAGCCCGTGAAGCTGAATTTATGAAATAAGTGCTTAAAATTAAGGTTTTTAAAAACATGTTTAGCGCCATATTGTATCAGTACAGTGTTACATCACTGTTGTTTGGTTGGTTGTGGTCAATAGACATATTAGTTTGTGTTAGCTAACTAGTAACAGAACCAGTAACCCAGGGGAGTATAAGGAGACTAAAACTAAAAATCGGTTTAAGGGGATCACCTTTGTGCTGCCCCTGGCTCCAACAAAGAGTTTTATGTTAAAATCAAAGATACTGTTCACTTTCACTGTCTGCCTTTTTAAGCAGGAGGTGGTTCCTTGTTGCTTGGCTAGCTGCATTGAAACGGGATGATCCACCTGTTAACCCAATGATGCTTTGTACCAAGCAATAAAAATCCTTGAAGTTTTCACCGTAAAATCCCGTACAAAATAAAAATGAGAGACTTAATCCATGACCTCCACATGTCTTTGCTTTAAAGCACCTTATTAACAACTATCTGGACATTACAAAGTTTTCTGAATGAAAATGTCGGCTCTCACAAAATACCTAATGAATAGAAAAAAATAGACAGTGTTTATATTGGCAACCTATTTTAAAGGCTTCAATTAAAAAAAAAAAAAGTCATTTATTTAAAAATGCTTTGCATTTTAGCTGTAGTGCCGTACAATTGAATGTTGCTGTCCAGTAATGTAGCACTGTCCACCAGCTATAACTCAAAAGTGAAATGCAGAGCTGCAAAGCTGTCACTCTTGCCAGACATGGTGTGTAAGAGACAGGCACCCCAGGGGGTTTGCCACTTTGAGCACAAAGAGGATGTAACATAGGCCAGCAGGTGAGCACTAATCACTGTTAGCCTAGGTCACAAGCAGGCCTTCTATAATTACTGGACATTAGTAAACGGATGTAAGCTAAACACGTAAAAGAGTTTTAAGTCATGACCTTTACTTAATTCTTTGTTTCTTTTTTAGACACTATTTTGGCATCTTTTTCAGTCTAAAGTATGTATGGTTAATGGGAAATGTAATAGGATTAGTAGGATTCAGTAGATGAAGTAGCTAACTTGTCAGTAATTTGTCACGATTATTAATTGATTTTATTAACAGAAACACTTTTTATTGCACTTTCATGTAAATGTAACTCTGCTTTCACATCCTTGTGCTAATTTCCTGCTAATGTACAAATCTTTGCATCAAAATTCACTGTTTGTCTTAGAAGAAAATCACAATTTAAAAAAAAACTTAAAACAGTTAAATCAACAGGGTTTTACTTTCACATTATGCTACATTCCTTTTAGTTACAACTTAATGAAATGAAGGTGTTGAAATAGGGTGTCCTAAATACCATCACTTAGAAGCCAATACAGACTTTTTCCTCTAGTCACTGTACCTGCATGACAGATGTGAATGAAACTTGTTACAAAGTACATGACAGGTGTGAGATTCATACAATACAGGTATTTTCAATTTGAAAAAATAACCCTGTGTGGGGACAACATCTTTTTCATTACTCACTGTCTGTACTGGACAAATGTTTGGTGTTTGCGTTGGTGATTTTGGTGCGCCTTTGTGATCTGGACGAATATGCGGACGTGTTGCACAGGCTCACTTTGTTGACGACCTCTGAGTTGGTGTTGGGAGATTCACGTCAGCAGCCATTGCATTCTTTTCCTTGGCCTTCATGTATTAGTCATGCTAGAGTTAGTGGTGCGTGTTCAGGTGGCTGAATGAGTTACTTCTGTTGCTTTGCAGCACAGACACAAGTGAGCACTCTTTGCGTATGATTTCATCTTGGTTATAATGTTGTGCTAAATTCAATGTGTTTCTAAACAACAGATGATGATCTTCAGCTTCTACTGTGTCAGACATTAGAAATTTGCAGTGTTTTAACATACTGTTCCTTGTTGAAGAAACTTTAGGCTGTGCGGTGCAGCAAAAAGCTGTAATTGACAAATGGTCAGGTGTTAATTTAAGGTGTACTTGATTTGCTTTACTTTGGTACAGCACGCATTTCCAGTGTTGTCTGATGAGATTCATGTTATTATGAGAGGCTAAAAATCTTGTATCTCATTCCTGGCTGAATAAAGGATGCATGGAAAAACAAAAACCCTTCCACATTGCAGTTTTAAAGAACATTTTTGCCATCATTTAGTGAGTTATTTGTTTAGCAATGCTCCACTTCTTCACAAAGCTTACCTTAAATAATCAGCCTAGTAAATTTGTTTTGTATAATTTTGTGGACAAACAAAACAACACTTAAACTATAGCTGTAATTACTAGACCCAGGAAATGAAATAAGCTGTACTTAAAAGACTTTTTTTCGTCCTGTTGCTAACCATCACTCTTAATGTTTTAAACAGATTTCCTGTCTGAGCTGGGTCTAGAGGGGGGTGAGGATGACCAGAGTTCATGGAGCTCTGAGGTACAGTAAAGATAAAGTTTTAAATGACATGCAGGATCCAATGTTTGCCAACCTGATTCTCACAGACCAGCCGCAATTTTCAGTCCCACTCAGAAAACCTGAATGTTGACGAGCAGAAACGAGGATTAAATAGTCAGAATGAAGGAGAGAAAGAAGAGATTAAAAAGAGTAAGTCTACTTTGTAAATTCCTTTATTTGTTTTGGGTTTTTTTTTTTTCATATCATTCCAAGCACCATTTCATGCTGCAGAAACAGTGAGACTTTATTTGATCGTAAGTATAGAAAAGCGTGCTTTACTTTGTACATTTTCTCTGTCAGTTCTGGTTCAAGCTTTAACATGATGTGGAATGTGCAGTGCAATATAACTTGTGTCAATCAAAAAGCCTCCAACATTTTTTTTTTTACGTTTCTTTTTTAGACTTGTTATATGTTCCCTCATTTGTAAGAGGGGATAGAGGCAATAAGATGGCAGTGCTAGAGCCTCGGAGGAGTGTAGGCAGGCCAAGAGTCAGCCAGGGAGGGGGTATGAATATCTTGATTTATAGGTCAGAGGATCAGCATGCAAACCATACCAGAGGCCTGAACTTCACCTCATGATCACAATAATAGAATGCATGCAGTATACTGTACTTCATCCTGCCTGCTGCCCATAAACCTTATTTTGCCAGATTAAGTGGCCCCCAGGGTTGCACTAAGCTTGCTTGTTTTCCACAAGATTTTGGCTTAAATGTTATTCATATTGGCTGATGCTGAACTTGTTACCCAATGAAACTGTGCTGGGAGTTGAAATGCTTTTCTAAAGGCTAAGCATGTGTGTTCATACTAATTAACAATGAGCTCATTTGCATGGGAATGCTTTTTACAGAGTTCTTACAAACTCATCCAGCTTCATCAATGTTGTTCGATTTTTCATAGACGTTGTGTTTTGGCAAATGTAAGTAAGTCATCTTGCCTCTTACAGTTGCCAGCAGCAGTAATGACAATCTTGAAGGTGAACCTGCCGATCAGTACAATAAAGTACAGAAAGAGGTAGGTTAAGCATTCTATTTTATAAAAAATAATATTATCTGTAATTCAGTTAAGTAAAATAATAATATTTTCCCTTTGTACTAGACCGAGAGGGCAAAGTGGGTACCACCTAATGTTTTGAGGAAGCTTGAAGGCAATGTCAGCCGAAAGACAGGTGAATTTATTGAAAATCAAATGAAATAATTTGTTACTGTGAAAACCTTTTTGATTTTTAACACCATTCTTTGCTCCGCTTTTCTAGATTTAATGGAAGAGCTTGATCTGGGTGATGTTGATGATCTGGAAGGTAAGCTGTAACAAGGATTTTTAGATTATACATTGTAGAGTTTGCTGAAAACGAAATAGGGTAATATGGAAAGCAAAGGTTCCATGGATCATAAAAGCAATAACTGGACTCAAGTTACAGTAACACATTTTTGAACATTCTTGCATCAATTCCTAAGATTTTGCTCCCTTTTCTCACTCCAGGCTCTCTCCTTTTTCTCCCATCTCTATCTGAGAGAACCATATAACTCAAGCATAGCATCAAAAAACCTTGTCCCACCAAATTTGTAACCATTTGCATCATTACATATATGCTGCCTGCAGTTGTGCTGCAGGCAGCATATATGAAACTTTTTTTTTTTTTAAGGCTTGTGTTTAATACTGAGTTTTCTATCTTTTATTTTTCTCATTAAACCTTTTTAAGCTCAAAAAGCAGGTCAGTAAAGATAAATTAAGAAACTAAATAGCCATAAAAACAGTTTTGTAGCTGTGATTTCTTCCCTGAGACCCCAGTAGTAGTTTGGTAGTGTAACAGCCCACCTCTGATCTTTTCCATTGCTGTGCATCAGTGTTCTCCCAGTGTAAACTCTAGTCTTCAGCAAGAGATTAGGCTCATTTGGTTGAACTGATATAAAGCTTCCTGCATTAATTTGACAGATGCATCGGACTGGGATTCAGCCAGTACTGCCAGTATGGGAGCCCTGTGTGGTCACAGGGTTGCGTCCCCTGTAGTTGAGAAAATTCCAGAGTGCTCCAGTTCATCTGATAAGGACCAGGACAAAGATGATGTTGCCACATCAGCACTGACGCATCAGAAGGGCATCAGCCCAGACAAGAGACTGCCCAGCACACCCTCTCAAGCTGTTCCTCAGCCCCAACCTCGTACGCGGAAGACGGTCCCTCAGAAACTAGAGAGTGAAGAAGGTAACGCATAGCAAGAACTTTGATGTTCTTTCTTAAACATTGACTTGTTGTTATTATTATGATGATTATTATTGTCATCATTATTACTCACATGAATAATAATGATTAAAAAAGATATATTCCTAACCTATTCTTGGCGGTTTTCCTCTTTTATTCGTTCTAATTTAGAATCTGATTGGGAAACCGAAAACATAACATCTCGCGAAACAGCTGAAAATGACAATCCACTACAAAATATGGCTGAGCCTCAAGCAACGGTTAAACCAAGTAAGGTTCTTTGGTCTTTTTAGCCTTACCTTTTTATGAACTTGTGGCCTTTGCTTTGTCTGATGTCTCTGTTTCTTTATTAGGGTCTGCTGACCCCTCACTGATGGAGAAAGACAGTGAAATCATCACAGAATTTGAAGAGCAGCAACAAAAGGTGAGAAATAGTGGTAAAATGGCCATCCCTACTAATGATTGATTATTTTTGTTTCAGACATGGAAAATAAAACGTACCAAGGCATTCCTAATCAAAGGAATAAACAGCGCAAAATGATATGTTCTGGTAAATTTGTTCACACATATTTATGACATTGCTTCATCATTAGATCATTTGTAATTCTGGTAGACAAAATAAATATGTTAACACCATTGGGCTGGCCTCAAATTAACCTCAAAATTACATCATGATATTTCAAGAAAAATCTAAATATTTTTTAAACCAAAATTAATGTTTTATTGATGTTTGCAGCATTTATAAGTGTAAGTCAATAAAGAGCATTTTCCATTCTTTTTATTTTATTTTATTTTTTATTTATTTTTTAACTGTGGATAACACTGTGGATCTGTTGAATGAAGTTGCCAGCCGCAACAGCGTTATAGTGCAATAGCAGTGACACAGTATCATATCCAGTGACACAGCATAAATGTAATGTACAAAAGTAGTCTAGGTAGTGTTTTCCCTGGACATGTTGGGTAAAAGTACAAAAAACTTGTATTACCTTGTACCTCATCAGGAGCTGCTCAGTATTGTCACATTTTGGGTCAAATTTTTTAAGCAGCTGCTTAAAGCCCTCAATTTCCTCCATGTAACCACATCTGGCATTTCAATCAATTTGCCTCTTGCCACATGGAGTGCATCTACTGAGTTCTCCATCAATACTTGCTGGAGTCTTTGTTTACACTCCATCAGCTGCTGGTATCTATTCCTTTGTGGTGCGTTTTTGCCTCATGTTGAAAAACAAGTTGTTTCTACATTTAGCAGCAGCAGTTTAAAAAAGTATAAGTGCTATGTTTTTTCAGAGGTTGTTGAAGTATCTCCCACATGCAGCTGTTTCTCTATAGCTACACTAGGGAACATAAATGTATGATGCTATTGCAATGATATGCAAAATGACATTTTTATATCACATAAAAACATACTGGAATTATCATGGACAAATAAAATGACACAACCCCAAAAATGGAATTTATCCTATACTCTAAAGAAAGACCACTGCCTCTTTCAAGCTTGCAGGTGGCACACACATTATGTCTGACATCCTGATTTGAGCTGCTGATTCTATTTGACTGCATATGGTTTCCTGACAGCTTTACTGTGTTTACTACTGGCATGTTTACCATGCCAGAAATCACTTATTTCAGTTTTAGAGTCTAAAAAGAAAAGGGTCAGTCAAGATATCAAGTATGTTATTTAAAAATCCTGTAAACATGAGTATTTTCTATGATGAAAATATAGGAAGAAGAATGAGAATGCACTGTTGCCTGAATATTTTCTCGAATATTTTATCAAGTCTCGGTTTTTGCATTTTTGTCTTGTCTGTTCTTTGTTTTATGTCCACTCATGCCATCAAAGGAGAAAGATGATGCAGTAGATAGAAGTGAGTTAGAGCTAAATAAATCTGACAATAGAAAAAAGGATAACGAGTTTAGAGATCAGTGCAGTGCTGGAGAAAGCGGTGGCGTGCCATGGGAAAAACGTTATGAGAAGCTCTGGGTAGAGGTGGAGAAAAGAGAGGTAAAGTCCACCTTCAAGAGTGTCGCTGGTGAATTAAAAGAAAAGTTTGGAGAACTGTTTAAATCAAGACATGACATCAGAGAAGAACAGGCCACAGCTGGCTCCGCCTCTGCAGAAGAAGATTCAAGTGATGAAGAAGATGGGGAAGTCATCGAGCGTCCTACTGCGAGAGCAAGAAGCACTCCCCTTATCACCATACCTGAGCAGAGAGAGTCTGGGCCAGAGGACTCTGCAGCTGAATCTAATGTAAACTCCTTATGCGAGGACAGGATGAAGGAGCAACCAGCTTGTGATGGCACTGTCACAAGCCGTGCTGATTTACGTCAAACTGAGGAGAATACTGCAAGTTCAGAAGACGATCTCAACGAATTTGGTATAAGTCAGCCTCCCTTCAGACGTTCAGCACCTGTTCCCGGTGTTTCTGGTGAAGAGTTGGAAGAGGACGTGGAAAAGTTTAAACTTGAGGTAGGGATGCTGAAGGTTGTCTTCCTCGATATGGAGAAAGAAAAAGCCCAACTTCAGAAAGAGGTAGAGGATGGCTGCCCCATCCGTAGTTCCTTTTGTCTGCCTCACTTTCTCTTTTTCTCATGTCATTCATATACTTCATTTCCTTCTTTTACTCACCTGTTTCCAAGGGCTCAAAGTGGCCGTTCATCGTAGGTGTGTGTGCGTATGTGTTTGGGGGGGGCTGTAAGATTTTCCATGTCATATATGTTGTCTGTAGATCTCATTTCAAGTAGAAGTGAGGTTGCATGTTTCTCAATGAATATTTGTGTCTTTAACACACCTTAAAAAAGGTAGAATTGAAGAAATTCATTTTCAGTACACCCACCCATCTGGTACCATTTTGTCGATTGTCCTTCTTGATTGCACTTTGACATTACACAAAGGGCAGTCTTGTGTTTTCTTTTGTCATGTCTAGCTTTCTGCTTTGCATGAGTTTTGCATGTATTGTTACATCGCTGTTGTATGAATTCTCTGATTTTAGGTTTTGTATGAGGTTTGAATAAATAGAGGCCTTCTTGGCTCTAAAAAGAATCACCATAGTGATGATATAAATGTGTTGTTGTTTATTGTCTTTTTATGCATGCAATGCTTCAGTTTTTCTTTGTGCTTGTCTTTATTAAGAGGTATGAGGATTGTATTTTGGTCAGCCTTTTGAGTTATTTGCTGTTTTTCTGTGGAAACTGATACGAACTTTAACTCTTTATTTAAAGTTGATGACATTTTCTCATTTTAGTTTCCAAGCATTGCAGTGCATGGAAAATATGTCCTTATAATTACATTAAAGGTGTTAGGTCTCCAAAGGGAAGGGTGGCACTAAATTATGTATGACACAGTGAACAAGTACCAACTCCAAAATGCATCTTAAAAGGCTGGACCAAACCTGTTACAGTTAGAGTAAATGTCTAAAGGCCAGCTATCAAATATTTACTTTTTTCCCTCAGATTGGAGAAGGGAGAACAGAAATCGAGGTTGAGGTACAAAAATCAAGTACTTCCCAGGTTACTAGTGGAATAGCATTGGAGGAAACTGGTATGGGGAAACCTGAGACCAGCTTAGGATGCATGTCAAATCAAGCTGAAGCACTTGACCAGGAGCAGCAGCCCGAGGCCGCCATGAGGTATGTGCAGTTTTGCTTTGTAGATTCACAGTTATCGTCAGTAGATGTTAACGATTGCTCCCTTTATTTCAAAGCAATATGTGCACAATCCTCTAATCAGATGTTGGGCTTTTGATTTTTTTTTTTCTTTTAGCAGAGAGAGTCCAGTTTTAAGTTGTTTTTGTTTTGTGATGTCTCAAAGTTTTTTTTTCTTTTCTTTTCCATTGCAAAATTGATACATTGTTGCATTTAAAAAGCCACATGTCGCTGATTATCAGATTTATTGCTCTCTGTAGCACCAACAGGGCTCCAGTGCAATTGCATCTCCCAGTCCAGCTAACCTGCATTAGCAACAAACAAGAGAAGCAAGCTGTAGTGGAGACTTTACAGTCAGAGTTGGTCCGAGGGGCCCGGGGCAGCAGAGCCCCTCAGACCAACACACATATTAATGGAGATCCTCTCTGTGTGTTTGACGATGGCACTTTAAGTGAAGTGTCGGATGATGAAGGAAGGTATATATACAGTATGCCCTCATATGTATCAGTTCTACCTCTCTGTCACTAACCCGTAAGGTATGTTCAGACTGAACGCAAAATAAATTATACACGCAGCACAAATCTGTATATAGCCAGAGGAAAGTATTGAATAGGTGTGATATGTCAAATATTCAGTCTAGGTGCAGAAACTGAAGATTCTTTGGATAGTTTTTGTAAAACTTGCACTACTTAATATAATAAACCTTGTATATTTGTACATTTTATACAAGAAACATAAAAATAAAAAGGAGAGGCACGTTATTTTTTAGGCACGTTATAAGATCATGTTTGAGCATTAATGATTTGTTAGAAATAAACCCAGATAATTTTGTATCACTGAAGTGGTAAAATTTGTTTGAATAAAAAAAACCCAGGTGACAAACATTTTGCCTTAAGTCTGAGCAAAGCTTTACAATGTTGGATCTTGCTGATGATTAGCATGCATTTGTTCTTTATTCTTTTCACTCTTTAAACTAACTGCTACCTTCCTATTACTGGATCGTATACTGCATTATACCAAATACACTTCCAATAACTTGTCTCAGAATTAAGGAACATCCACATTATTTTTCTGAATGACATGATTTTCTTCTTCTTTGCGTTGCTTCGCTCAGTTTGGCAGCCAGTGGACCAAAGAACGATAAGGTAAGACACCAGTTCATACCTTGAAATGAAAGTTTGAACACAGTGAACAGAAAATGAGTAATGTTAATGTTACTTATTGTTTTGATATTCAGGACCGTGAAGAGTTGGGAATGGCAGAAGATTTTGATGAACTCACTCAATCCTCAGACACAGCCACAGATGATGCTGATTCACCCGCTACAGGCTACAGTCACGCCTCCCTCCTCATTAAGAAACTGGACTCAGCAACTTTGGGTACTGATTCACCTTTTTCCACACATAAGTTAACTAATAAGTCTTGCTTTTTAGGAGTTTGTGACACAAGTTGTTTATATGTAACCTACCTTTGAAAGCAAGACCTTTTGTGTGCCATGAACATAATGAAACTCCCATCCAGCCTCCATCTGCTGTGTGTCACAGACTCAACATGTGTAGTGAAGCTGCAGAACATTTTCCATGAATATGAGCGCTCCATCAAGAAGGGAAAGGATCGGCATAAGTACTTGACTGATAAAGTGGTCCTGCTGGAAACTGAGAGACGAGACTTGAAGAGCTCTTTGGAGGGCATTAAAGATGCCAAGTCTGCCATGGAGCGGGTGCAGTTGGAATTACAGACTGAAGTTACAAATCTCAAGTAATAAATAAATCCATTTATTTTATTTTATTTATTTTCAAAAAGCTGGAGCACTCTGTAGCCATTGCTTTACAGCTTCCTATCTACTGTTTTGCCCCTTTTAGCTTTTCAGAATAAATTTAGACTCAATTAATTGGTCAGTGCTAGGGGTGGGTTTTGATAATCGATTTTCTGATTTAAAATCGATTTTAGCTTAAATAACGCGATATCAATTCATTAAATCTGAATCTTTTTTAAATATAAATGTATTTTCCCCGACACTCAGACTCTCAGGTTAAACCTCACAAAACTATGTCAACAACCACCAAACAGCTGAAACAGTAAATGAGAGCAGGAAAACAGAATCTGCAAAAAGATACAAAGCACGCACCCAACGCATCAAAACCAGTGAGATGTCAGCTTTCTCACCTGACGGGACGCCCCGTACACAGACGTGCCGTCGGTGCTGGACGCCGACATCTGACAGATTCTGATGCTGCAGGTTTTGTCGCTCTCCAACTAAAATTCACTGAACCAGCAGCAAGATCAAAACTACGCTTCACATTTCGCTTCACATAAACATCGCCATCAGTTCCCTCTTACTTTTGCTGTTTTGGCACAGCTCTTTCTCTCTCTGTGTAATTTAAGAACAGTTTACCATCTCAAATTTTTGTTTTCTGCATTATTCGCTTGCTTTTTACCCACCAGTCTACTGTTGTTTACAGCGCTGTCAGCCGCAGTTGTTTTTTTAATTAATTTATTTATTTAAATTACTTCTGATAAGACTGTCTGAGGCAAAGTTGAATCGAATCGTGGACTGAATCGGGACCTTGTGAATCAGAATCGAATCGATTCTAGAAATCAGTAAGGATACCCAGTCCTAGTCAGTGCCATCTCAGCTCATGGGGTTGCTGACAGGGAAACAAACCCCCCCACATACACACCTTTTTCCATCCAGATAATCACCTACAGAAAAATATAAATCACCTTCATTGGCATGTAAAGAAGCATTTTAATAAACTTTCATAAACGTCCAATGTAAAGTAAAAAAAACAAACAAGCACAATAACAAAACAAAAACAAAAACTGGTATTGAGGCAATATTGTACCACAATTGAATTGTATAAGGCACACAAGGCAGGCGGGGTTCAAAGTCAGGATCAGATTGTATACTACATGCTAAGGGTGAACTTCAGCAGGTAGTCTTGACCATAGAACAACATGAACAGCTTTGTCGATCTTTTTAATGTTCTTACTGTTTATTTTGATAATGCTGACTTGAACTTTATGACTGACACATTGTGCAGATTTCAGCTGAAACAAGAACAGGAGAATCACCGCCACACCACCATGAAGTACAGTACCGCTGCCGATAAGATGAGGAGGATGGATGAGGAACATCAGAAAGAAATTCAGGAAATGCAGAAGGTGCACATGAACCTCGAGCTAGAGATTAAAAGACTCGTTAACAACATGAAACAGGTACATTTCTTAAATTCCTTTTTTTTTTTTGTGTGTGTGTGTGAAAGTAAAACTGTGAAAATGTGTTTTTTATCTCATTATAATTATTGTATTGTATTTACTACCGTTGTCATTGTATTAACTGTTTAAGCCATAATTCAATCATGTGGGGAAAAAAAAAGTACACTGTTTCAGGTTTGACATATCAGGATATAGCAAACATGAATTTGTCCTTACAGGGTTTTAAAATTAGTATTAAATATCTAATTAAAAAACAAAACATGACATATTGCACCATATTATTATTTATTTAGGCAGTGAATTGTGAGCGGTAGTTCTTAGTATTTCTTTTGTTTTAGTTTTGTTTCAGATCTACTTTTATTTTCAAATGATTATGTAATTGGCATGGTATTATTTTTAATACTAATTAATAACATTTTTTTTTTTTAAATTAATGTTGACGTAATAATGACTTTCAGTATTTTACATTATTGGTGTATTTATTTATTGTCTGACACGTCACCTGTCTAGCTTGAACAGGCCCACAATGAGACACAGAGACTGCTGGCTCAGGAGCGCAGTGCACGCACCCTTCAGGAGAATCTTCTGAGCAGCCATCTGAGGAAGAACCAAGAGATAGAGGAGGAAAACAAAAGAAACATGATCAAAAGCAGTGAAGTAATCATCATTTTAGAAATTTTTTTTTGTTGCCTTTAGGTTTTGAAAATTTAGTTTAAATGTCTTAAGGATTTGAAAAAATTTCAATGTTTAATACATTTGGAAATCCTGACGTCCACAGGTCTTATCTCAGCTCACTGAAGCCAGTGACAGGGAGCGAGAGTTACTGCAGCAGACCGCTTCCTTACAGGAGCAGCTCACCCTCCTGAGGACAGACTTTGAGCGTTTGCAGACTCAAAGCAGTCTGAACGAGAGCCATCTTATAGAGGCGAGGGAGATACTGAAAGAAGAGGTTGAAGAGGTACGACGGGAATCCCAGCTTAACAATGAAACCATGGCCCAAGTTGTGTTCAACTGCAAAAACCAGGTTACAACCCTTAAATCTGAACTGGCAATAACAACATCCCGTCTGGAAAACGAACGTCAGATTCGCGAAAAACTGGAGGAGGAGGTTGAATTGAGTCGTGCTCGTCTGGCTGCAGCTGTAAAGGATGCCGAGCTTTGTCTCGCATCTAAGTCAGAAACTGAGAAGGCTCTGCTCCGGGAGAAAGAGGAACTTCAGCGTCTCAAAGACAGATTCACTGGTTAGTTAGACCATCAATATCACCAAGCAACAGAATATTATAAATCAGATTTTTTTTTAAAAACACACATTTAGTCAACTAGGCAAGTATTTTATGCTTTCTGTCAGACTCATTCTGTTCCTAGAACCATGTGAACCACTCTTATGGCACACCCATTTGCAATAGCAGAATATGAATATGTCAGGTTTTATTTAGAGACAGCTGTTTCAATTAATCTACACCAGTTAGAGGATTCACTCACATGGTATTTTGAATTTGTCTCTTGCATTTATTCCTAAAGGTGAATCAGCCAGTCAGCGTGAGGAAGTCAGTAGCCTGTCCCAGAAGTTGGCCAAGGCAGAGTCCCAATCAAACAGCATGGAAAATGAAGTTCATCGTACCACCATGCAGCTGACGGAGAAGGGCGTACTGCTGGAAGTTCTACAGCGGGAAAAGGACCAGGCAGTCGCTCATGTCAAGGAGCTAGAAAAGGCTCTGCAGACTCACAGGGAGGAGGTCAGCTGTAACAAAGCACGTCAAGAGGCTACACAAGAGCGGCTAGTTCAAGCGCAGAGCGAAGCCATGTTACTAAGACAACAGCTAGAAGAGGCCCAAAACAAAGGTGCTGCAAAGGAGCGTGCTGTGACAGATGCCCAAGAGCGCTTCAGTGACATTTTGTCCAAGCTGCGCTCTGACTGTGAAGAGAGGGTACAGTTACTGGAGGACAGAAATAAGGAGCTCGCCAGTAAGGCGGTGGATCTCCGCGATCAGGTCTACAAGTTGGAGGAAGACAAGAATGAAAGAGAGGTAAGATTGAGAATAAGAAAGATTACCTTACTCCTTCTCCAGAACCACTTTTAGCCTTTCTTGCACATATCAATTAAAGCATCCCTTCAAAACCTCCCTTTCTCTGAATTCTGCGTGCACAGACTAGTCTGAGGCAGCTGCAGCAGGAACTCGCCGACTCACTCAAAAAGTTGTCAATGAGCGAAGCCTCTCTGGAGGTCAACACGCGCTATCGCAATGACCTGGAGGAAGAGAAGACTCGGCTGCTCAAAGACCTGGACAGACTCAAAGGAAAGGTATTAGTGGGAAATGAGGCCAACTCAACTTTGACTTAAATTAGATGGTTTATTATCTATATTTTTAGGGTATAGGGCAATGGTGTGGTGATGCTGATGATGTGGATGCGGTTTCTGTGATGCAGCTGGAGGAAAGTGAGGATGAGTATGTACAGGCAGAGAGACGTATTAACAGCCTGAAGAGCAGTTTGGAAGAAAGGGAAAAGGAACTCTCAACTGCTGCTCAGAAACTCCAGGAGGCGCTGTCTACCTCAGCTGCTTCTGACACCACGATCAAACAGCTGGAGGATGCTGTGCAGAGGTACTTACCAACACATCTTATCCAGATATACATTTGAGTTTTCAGTAGATATCACACATACAAACATTAAATATAACATAGTTGGTATTATAGAACAAGCCAACCTTATCACACATAAATAAATATATATTATAATTTAATTCTGTCTGATAGAAGCATCTTCAGCCATATCTTTTATGTCATGTCAGGCTGGAGATTGAGAATGCCAGACTAGAAGCTGCTGCGAAGCAACAGTCCAACAAAATTGATGCACTGCAGAAAGGAGCTCAGGAAGCTGCCGCGGTGAGTAGTCAAAGATCTGACACACACAGGGTGTTCATAATTTGCCATATCTACTAGTTTTTGCAGTGGATCATTATTGTATTTTAAGGTTTGCAATCTTTTTCCAGCTATCTGGCTGCTCACCTGGAGGAGGGGTTGGTATTGTGGATGTAGACTTAGCTTTTCTTGTGTGGGATCACATTTTATACTTTCCAAAATAATATAAGTAATGAAATCAGATTGTATTTGGATGAAGTTTTTTGGTGCTTAATGAGGATTCCTGCTACACCAGGAATCCAAAAATAAGCAAATAGAGAAGAAATATCTTTGGTTTTGTTGAGTTTTTCTTGTTGTCTGAAAAACAAATGCTAATGCAAAATGTTCTCACTTTACTCTGCTCTCAGTGTGTGGGGTTTTCCATTCTGTGTATTCTTGGGTTGCATGGTGCATGTTACTTCCTTTAGTTTTCTCCTTTCCAAAATAATGAAGAAAAGTGTAACAGCGTCACCAGAAAACCAAAATTCATCGTTAGTGTCCATTTAAGAAGCTTTTCTCATTTCTGTAGGTTCGAAGTCACTTGGAGGACATGGTTACGAACCTCCAAAGCAGTAAGATGACCTTGGAAGACCAACTGAATAGAGAGGTTGGTGGCATATTCTGTTTCCTCACTATTAAAACAGTTGTTTTCAATTTCTTACTCTAGTCCTCTTTTAAAATCTTTATATACGTACGTACGTACAGGAGCTCCCATCTACAGATTTCCTGTTTAATAGATATATATTTTTTTGTCTTTTTTATTTCTTCAGGTCCAGAAGCAGAGCTTGCTGTCTCACACAGCCCAGGACTCTCGGGCCTTGTGGGAGGAGGAGCTAAAGGGCCGCTCTAAGTTGGGAGTACGATTGGCAGAACTTGAAAAGGAAAAAGGAGAACTGAACAGCCAGGCCAGCAAGCTTACACCTCTGTACACAGCCTAATGTTATGAAAACCGAGATCTAGGACTCTTGAGTTATCTGGCTGTTGTTTGTGTTGCAGATGGAGATCGAAAAGAAGAAAGCCAAGAAAATAGCAGAGCAGAAGAAAGCTGTTGATACTCGTCTGGATCAGGAGATAAAAAGAAACACGGAGCTTCAAAAAGAAATGTACAGGTGACCCCTAACTTTCTCCTCGTGCCCTCCTTACCTTTGGCAGTGCCTTATTGTGCTGTTTAGGTACACCTAGGATCCAGTAGATTGCAGCCTTTCCTTGCTTTTGTGACTGTGGTGCACCAGTGTCTGTATTCGGAGTAAGGATGTGCTATTTTTTAATTCCCAGACAAAATGTTTGTTTATAACAAAACTTTCTCTTTAACTGATGATTTATGATTTGTATTTGAGTTTGTATTAAACATCTCTGTTTTTTGTGGGATACAGTTACCTTAACTTTGTTGTATGATAACTGGCCTGATTTTAAAAAAGAAAATCACAACTTAAATGACTTACTAATGAAGTTTATGCTTTAATTGATGTTTGTAGTCATTTTCAGTTTTAGGTCAGATCATTGGATTGGTTTGTTTTGATAAATGCTTTGTCTTTATTTCTCTATGTGAAATTGACTTTGTGTTTATGGATTTAAGGCTGCGAACCTTATTGAAGACTGCAAAAAAGAGAGTGCGCGATCAAGACGCTGGTGGTGCTGAGTTTGGCTCTCCTATGAGCAGCATGCGGATGGATCTGGGCAGACACACTGAGGGGCACTTTGGGCGAATGAAAGACAGGGTTTGTCCATCTGACACAGCAGATTTAAACCTTTCCAGTATTACCCAATATCTTACAGAACGTTCTATGGCTCTAGCGTCACTCTCCTACAGGTAGCTTTATACATCAGCTGTCAAACATTGGCCTCCTTTATCCTCAGGTGGACGATTTGCAGGTGCAGTTGGAGAAGGAAGCATCTCTTCGCAGACAGCTAGAGAAGGTGAACGAGGAGCTCAAGGATCAGGTGACTTCCTTGAAGAGCATGAGCCACAGTAATGATTTGCTTGAGAGGAGTAAGAGGCAGTTGGAGGAAGAGGTACTGGACCTAAGACGCCGAATGGAGACTGCTCAGGTTGAGCAGAGCCACGTGGAGCAGTACCGGCGCGATGCAGAGGAAAGGGCTCGGCAAGAAGTACAACAGAAGCTGGAGCAGGTTAACCTGTTCCTCCAGGTACCAAGCTACAGCATGCACAACGGGAACACAAATACAAAAACTTAAAATAAATACATTTTAAAAATGAGCATAATACAATTAGAATGAGTGATAATGATAATGTAGCTGGTGTGTGAATGACATATGTACATGGTTTCTGTGATTACTATATGCCTGTCCATTGTATCCAGTTTCCATAAAAAGTGAAACTCTATGCAAATAAAGAATGATATAGTTATTATTTAATATATATTATTTAATCCAATATTTAATTAAAAATAGTAAAAAGACATGGCCTAGAGATCTGATTTATAATATTTGTTTATGTTTTTGTTCCAGTCCCAGGCTGCATCACAGGAAGCACTCGACCAGATTAAAGCTGCCAATGAAGCTAGCCTGCGCTCTCAGCTGGAGCAGCGAATCCGGGAGCTGGAGGGGGAATTGGGCCGGGCCCGCACTTCCCAGCAGGAGAGCGTTAACCAACGCGAGTCCACACGCACAGAGCTTGAGAGATTCCGCCAACTATATACAGAAGAACTGCACCTACGCAAGTCTCTGGCTGCTAAATTAGAGAGGTCAGAAAATCTTACCAGATGTTCCATGTGATACTTTCAAAATCAGTGCTTGTGTCTAAAGCTTGTCATAAAATCAGTAGATGCAGTCAGCTGGTGTGATCATGCAGGGAGTTTGAATTTGTTGTTTTCCATCCGCAGGGCCAACAGTCGGCTTGCAGAAGCCAATTCCAAGTTGCTCAATGAGCGCAGCAGGTCACTGATCACAAATGGCAGCCTTGGAGCGCCATCGCTTGACTTTAGCTCTTTGGCTTCACCAGCCAACTATGGAGCCTCACTTGGGCCCCTCAACAGGAATCTTGGTCTGGGATTCTCTCTCCTCAACCCTGTGGCTGAGGGACAGAACAGCAGGGTGGAGGACTACTTAGCCAAGGTCTGCATTAATCATTAATCTGCGCGCTCACTCACTCATGACGATTGCAGGGAATTGTTTTTTTTCTGTAGACTAGTTATCTATATTGAGCCAATTCATTTTCATAGTCATGGCATCCATGGTGTTATTTTGTAACTACCGGCATTCAGAAATGTTGCTTTTTCCCATGTTAGTGTGTTGTTATGTTGTCATAACTGCAGAGAACATCTCTGGCTGTTTAGGTGTTTTATCTCAAGTATTTTAGATTGAGAGAAAACATTCCTATAGATCTAAAGCTATTTTATTTTTTTTATTTTCTCCTCTTTTCTGTTCTTTTCCTCCTCTTGCACAATTTCTGTCTCTAGCTACTATTAAAGTACTTTACATCTAATCTTCTTTTATTTCTCACTGTTTTAGCTTCTAGCTCAAAAGTCTGTCTCTCACCTCTCCTCTCTTCAACCAGACTCATAATAAGGTGTGTAGATGTGTTTAGCTCAGTCCAGTTGGCTACTGTTTTCCTCTATCTTGCTTATGGGATTACTATGGTTCTTTTTCCTAGCAAACATTAATGTTTGGGATCAGCACAGGGAAAATTGATTTAAAAAAAAAATCAAATCCACTGAGATTTCTCCATGAATGTCTCTGTCCCTTACCCAGTTAAGGGTTATTTGGAAAGGTAAAGGAAAATTAAGGTATTTATAAATACCTTAATATAAAATATGTTATGTTATGTCAAATGTAAGTATTTTTTATAGCATTAAAATAATAAAACAAAAAATATTACCAGGGTTAATGGTTAAATATAAAAATGTGTTGGGGTTTCAAAAATGTGAAGAAAAAAATTACAAAAAAAAAAAATCATAGAAATCGTTTAATTTTACCTGTGAGCTGTGACTGTAGTAAGTCAGTGTGCCAGCAGACATCTTAAACGTCTTTGCTTTCAGTGGACTTTCTCTTTGCTCTTTATTTGTTTAGTAGATTAGAGATAATGTGGCTCTTTGTTTCATACTCGTATAATATTATATGAGTATATTTTGCTTTGAAACCCAAATGATCTGTATTTATCATACAGCACCTTATTCCAAGCATGTGATAAAGGACAGAAACAGCCGATTAAGATACAAAGAATCATAAAGATCATGATCAAATGAATAATCAGTCACTATAAGATGTACCAATTTGTTGTCTGACACAACAACACACTAACAATTGTATTTGCATTCTGAGGAGGTAGGACAGGCATAAATATTACCAGCATATATCCAACCCTGGTCAGTATAAAACAAAGATGTAGCTTCTGGGTCAGAAAAATTAAGCCAATTAAGAAGTGCCTTAAATTCTATCTAAAGGCTACAAGATGGCGATAGCGTGCCGTTTCTCAGTTCCCTCCCTCCTCATCACATTCGTTTTTTGCAAAAAGGATGTCAACAGAAACAATCATGTTGAGAATCCAGTGGTTGGCGTCACAAAAGCTACTCAACTTTTTTTTTTTTTTTTTTTTTTATACGAAGTATGGATACGAGTCCTTAAAGGTTTTATGTGCTTTTGGCTTTTTGGCTATAAAAAAGTAGCCAAAAAGCTTCATTTAATTAACAAAAATTAGTTGTTTAAATTTATAATTCACTCTTTGTATCATTGATATCAATATTATTACACAGCACTGCACTTAAAGCACCAGTCACACAGGCACAGACAACAGTTAGTGGCCACCATGGGGAAAATGTTTGCTCTCCAACAGCTTTGAGATGTTAGAGCAGGGGTGTCAAACTCAAATACACAGTGGGCCAAAATTCAAAACTAGAACAAAGTCGCGGGCTAACATTTATATTTATTGAAGATCTAGATATAAGAATGAATCTTTTCTTATGGACTCAAACAGGTTTTGCTGAAAAACTGAATATGGAACAAGCAAAGCTTAATACTAAACAATATATATATTAGCTGTATAATACCAGTAGGCCAGCTCTAATAGTAATTTGGTATGGCTTTGCGGGCCAAATGTAATTAGGCTGCGGGCCAAATTTGGCCCGCGGGCCAGAGTTTGACACCTATGTGTTAGAGGATCAGCTGTGTGACTGCGGCTGAAGGTGCAGCTTGCATGGTTGGCATGTTCTGCTGTGTTTCATTTACGTGTACTGACTTTCTTGCAGTGTTTTTCCACTATTTAATGTTTGTAATATTGAATCATTGTGCAAAATGTTATTCATGTGTCTGCTGCTTCTTAAAATGTCTTAATACTTAATGTTAAGACCATATTTATTTTCTAACTACAGCTTTCTCTTTTTTCAGATGCAGAGTGAGTTGGATAGAAGCATAACAAAGGAATTAAACAATGGTGAGCGCTGTGAAACTAGAGAGATGACAAAAGCACAGTGGCATTGTCTCTTATGAACCAGAACCTGCATGTAGATGTAACTGTGATCTGTCTTTGGTCCTCAGCCACAGCAGAGCTGGATGTTGCCTCCGCCCGTATGTCACCTGTGGGATCTCCCAGAAGGGAGTTGGACCCAGTTAGCAGAGCAACGCAACAGTACTTGGAGGTACTGAAGAAGAACAGTATGATCTGACCGTCATCTCGTTTCAATCAGACACCATCTTTCAGCCAATAAAAACACCTGAATGTTGTAAATCTCCTCTCAGTCCTCTTTTATAGAAACATAAATACTGCACATTGCACTTAACACCTCAGGATCAAAGGACGAGTCATATATGTGATAAGATTTATATATCTCAAAGCATGAAAAGTATTTGAAACACAGTTTAGTTTTTATTTTGTTTGTGCATATTTTGGCATTCATACGTGTGTATTTACAAATGTGCTTGTAAGCATGATTAAGATATTTGCCATGATATTACATTTTTGGTACATGCCATCAAATGGTGCAATATCTCTCTTATTTTAGTGCTGTGTTTATTTTATTTATTCTTTTTCTTTTTTTAATGAACACTATATACTTGAACAAGACGAGCTGGAATACTCTCCGGCTATAGAAACAGGGTCACTACGCTTCAGCTTTTTGTTGGCTTGTTTTTAAAAGTCACTAAGAGTAAGCTTTTTCCCATTACTTGTATATGTTGTAACAAAGATGGAATAACTAATGTATAGAGATCATATTCTGTCTAAAGATGTTCACGTAATATTTTGTAATTGGAGCAACTGTGTAGTATTTTTGTGAACTATAATTAAAAATCCTCCCAATTTACAGTGTTATGAATCATTTCATTCAAATGCTGTCAGACCCTTAAGCAGTATTGCAAATCATTTTCTTTGCTTATGATTCTGAACTGATAATATTTTAGCTTTTTGGGTAGATGCTGTTATAATATTTTTACAGTGTCTGCATTCAGTGAGTGTAAATATTTATTATAATTTTATTTTATAAATATGTTGTGCAGCTAGTTTTAATCCAGTGATGCAACAATTCACCTTTAGAAATATAATATATTATATATATACATATACATATATACATATACATAATATATATATAATATATATATATATATATATAATATTATATATATATATATATAAATATATATATATAATATATATATATAAATATATATATATATATATATATATATTATATATAGAATATATACACATTTTTTTTAAACCCTCAAAATCCATCAAATTGACCAGCAAAGACAAATAATATTCAATATATACTGATAAACTTACCTTTAATGTTAACATTTAATATAACAATATTACTTATCACCAAAACTGTAAAATAAGCCTAAATTTGGGTTTTTCTAAATATATATTTATATGTGTGTGTGTGTGTGTACTTAAACTGTGTATTTAATTGTTTTTTTATTTCTTCAACATGTTTAATTTTCATGTATCTTACATCCAAAATAATAATAGCACTTGTCATCAATTCCTTATACCTATCTATTTTAAACCCAACCCTCATTAGCTATGTTTTGATTTAATTCACTGCTCTCCTGCCTCTCACACTCCGAGCGCATGGGAGTGATGGTATGCGCCGGTTTAGAAACCATTTCCCTCACTTATTAAAATGAGAAAATGTGTTTATGATTGCCCCCCTATGGCACGTCTCTCTTCCCTTTGATCTATCCTCTCTGCGTCAGCATCAAATGTTAGATATTCAAATCTCGTTACATTTATTTTTGTTTCCTTTACAGCAGACGGGCACATCTGACAGACTATTAAGTGTTATTATTTCCCCTTTTTCACAATAGACTCCACAGCAAACACTACACAGGAACCACAATGATTGAGGAGGTTACAACCATTGTCATGAAGCTTTGGAGGCAGGCGAGAGAATACAAACAGACAGATTCAGATTTTTTATTTTTATTTTAAAGGAAGTGTTGAAAGACTTGTTTTTGAATAGCGACTCAGGATTAAAACAAACTGCTCCACACTGGGTCATCTTCCATCTGTGATGCCCAGTCTTGTTATCTCAGGCTGCCAGTCCAACAACTGTTAAGAAAAACAAGGTGTCGGTTTGAAACCTCGAGCCTCCAGCGCGTGACGAGGTTGTCAACTAAACAGGCCAATCTATTTATAAACACACCGCTACGGTTCGAATGTGCGAATAACATCTCAGAAACTTTGATTGCGAAGCAAATGAAAACATGACACTCATAATGAATATGTTTGCTCCTCTAAGAAAAAAGTAAGGTCTCAAGTAAGTGTTGTTTAATTATTAATTTATGTTTTCTGTGGGGAGTTTTTAAAAGTATTTTCCACAATAAAGATTTTAAATTAAGTATGTCCAACTTTAAGAGTGGATGACAATTCATCCATCCATCCTTTTTCCTTCCACTTATCCAAGGCCAGGTCGTCAGATCGTCAGATGCCTGAACCACCTCAACTGGCTCCTTTCGATGTGGAGGAGTAGCTTCCACATTGTAGATCTTCTTGAACTTTGTACCTTTTTTTTGCTTCTGTTAATTGACAATTCACAGTACCAGATAATTTGACCAGCGGTTCATGGCACTCTGCATAGATCCATTCTCAACACTTTGTTTCTGTGTGGCAGGAGCCCAACGTATGCGGCAATCTGACAATATGAGCTGTTTCTGTGTGGAGGGAGGCATCAGCTGTGGGTAAAGGGTATAACAAATCAAGGGGGACAAGTGGAACAAGCCAGGGTGTTTATCTGATGCTGTGTACTCGCCATGCTCTAAATTAGACGTCACCACTGTTTCTTGTCACGAACAGAATCCAAATGTGCTGTGGGCAAAAGAGATACTTAAATGCGATTTACTTGCTCTAACATGATTTAAAGGAGCCTCTTGGCTCGCCCGGACAGATTGACAGCGTTGTCTTTATCGCCACTTTGTTTTATTTTTGGCTGTTTACTTTGCCTCTCTGCTGTCATCTCGTACTACCACTTTAAAAGAGCCTGCTTAGATCTTTAGAGATCTGGAGACAATAAGCATCCTTTTATGTTCTAAGTGCTTCATATGACAAATATGAAAAGGGAGCCAAGAAAGAGCTGACAATTTTTGCGTCGCCCCGTTCCTCAGCTGCACAGAGCTTTTCAGGGAGAAGTCAAGCCTGCAATCTTTTAACATTAGAAACCTTGCAAAGAGATAGACCCCTCTCATTCAGGGTCTTGCTGGGTCAACGTCATTAAATGGAACTTCATGTACAAACAAAAAGCATTTCTGTGGAATAAAGCCTGAATCTTGAATACTCTGTTTGCGCACAGTGCAGTGTGAGTCTTTTTGTGCAGTTTGTGTTTATGAAAAAGAGACCATTTGTGTAGTAGGAATCACATTATTAGATTATTGTGTTCCCCACTGTTTTCTGCTGACTAACTGAGGATAGGCCTTGAAGGTTTTTTGTAATAAATTCTAATGTCGTAATCTGTTGTGCACAAACCACTCAAGATAAATAACTAAGCTAGTCAGTTTTTTTTTAATCAGTAGGCTTGCAGTGAAGTGAGATGCATAGCAGTAGTTTGACATATTACCAAAGAGATGGACTATATTTAAGTGCTATTAACCTAGGGAGAAGTTGATTGGACTAGACCAGTGATGACACAAACAGTTTGACAGTGTGGGAAAGTGGAAGTGATAAGCTTAGATTAAGCTGACGGCACCTGGGAGCGGACAAATGTGAGGCCATAGATCTATCTATCTGAACTTGCGCATGAGCTTCATTAGTTTACTTGTTACTGGACACTTTATTAGCCACAGCTTCTGACTACCCGGTTGGACTAGTTGGACCCATCTCCCTTGGCTTAATTCTACAACATGCAGATTCAATAAGGTGTTTGAAACATTCCTTAGAGATTTTGATCCATATTAACACTCACCAGACCAGGCAATACTTTTACATTGTCCACTCTCTTCTATTGTAGAATTTGATGAGCTCTTGTGATTTGCACCCTTAGATTATTGCTCTTAGCTGACAGAAGCGGTTTTCTGCCGCTGATGTGATTAAGGTTCAACGTGTTATGTATTCAAAGATGCTCTTTTGCATACCTTTGTTGTAACAAGGAGTTAACAAGTTCCTGTTTCCTTCCCATCAACTTAAAGCAGTGTGGCCATTTTTCACATTTTTCACAACGCACAAACAGCAAATGGAGATTTTCTCTTTTTCAGATAATTTTCTAAATTGTAGAAGTGGTTGCGTGGGAAAAATCACAGTAAATCAGCAGTAATACAAGATCTTCTGGCATTAAGAACCATGCCAAGTTCAAAGCCACTCAAATCACCTCTGTTCCTTACTCTGATACTAAGCTTGAACTTTGTGTTGACCGTGTCTACATGCAATGAATTGCTGCCATACGTTTGGTTGAGGGTGTGTGTTGGATATGTCTCAGATAGAGCAAAGATAGCAGTCCCTCTCCCAAGCTAAGCTAACTATTTCCTCGTCTCTTTATATGTAATGAATAAAAACTTTGTCAAACAAAATATTTGAAGAAAAATTCACAGCATTGCAGACAATACTTTTACATTGTCCACTTACTTCAATCGTAGAATTTGGTGAGCCCTTGTGGTCTGCGCTGCTATAACACTGTCGGACTAACACTGTACAATTTTTTTAGAAAGAAGCGCCGTCTCTCAAAGCGAATCAGGCATTCTGTCATTTTAATTTCATGACCTGTGCTGTCGACCAAGTTTGGTCAGAAATTATATTATGCTGTGCTAGTAGTAGCTAACAGGTCAGTAACTGCTTACTGTAATGACATTGCAGTTCTCAGTAACAATATTAAACTATTATATTACAGTTAAAATGATGTTGTTACTTGCATTACAAATGTCCTTCAGTTATCTGAACTAGTGCTACAGTCAATTTCATTTCGGGTGCAGGAGGTCAAAATGGTGGAGTAGTCTACAACTTTGAGGAGTGGAGATATGAACATGGATTTTATTTTTATTTCAAGAAAGGATAAGAGCATTAGGGAGATGCAAACTGAGTTCAGGACAGAAACAGCAGCAAAAATATTGATACAAGAACTTCAGGTCTTTGCAACCTGCTGCAGACCGGATGTTAACACAAAGCTAGCAAAAAAAAAAAAAAACCAGCAGGATGTTAAAGACTTCTTTCTACCTGTTCATGTTTCTAAAGCAGACTCGCTTCGGGGATCGCTCTGAAGTGTCCTTTGGGCTGGTTTTCAACTTTGCTTTCTGTTGTTGTATCTCGGTCTTCATTAGGATTGGTGTTGGTGTGTTTGTGTTAGTGTGCGGTTTATATTGTTAACTTGTCGTTATGTTGCAACATGCGTCATGTCATTTTACAAAGAATTAGGAGAGTAATGTAACGACTAGTGTAACACATTACTTCCTACAGCAAGGACTAGGCAACATAAAAGTAATGCAGCTTTAAGGAAAGGTTATGTGTAATGTATTGCATTAGTTACAACTCCAACACCGGCAGTGGTAGTCTCCAAGATCTGTACAAAGTCGTTGAAGGAGTTCCCTTTTAAATGTGGCCAGCAGCCATGCTGGTGTCCCCTAAATTTCAGTCTTTATGCCAGCCTAAGCTAAAGGACTCTTGGGTCTTTTTCATTGATTCAACTTCTAATATATCACGAAGAAACCCATTTTTACTGTTGTTTTTTCCCAATTGCACAACTGTTGTTGTTGTTTTGTTTTTTTATCTGGCATACCAAGAACATTTCATTCGCTTAAGACGAGCAGCATCAAATCAGAGAAAAAATATTGACTCATCACATCTCACATTTACTCATCTGTTTACATCACGGTTAATAAAATGATAGTTAATCAAAAACCAACATCAGTATACTAATAAATCCCACATTAGTGTTACTTTCTCTTATTGGCCCACAGTCTTTAGTGTCCTAGCTGCGATGGCAGATCTCGCAACACTCCAGACAAAACTCGAGACACTCGGTTGGCTCGCAGCAGGACTTGAACAAGACGGAGTGGCAGTGGGCGTGGCAGGTGAGCTCCTCCACGGGAACCTCCTGAACGGCTGAACAGCAGCGGGTGCACGCGTGGCAGCAGGAGGAGCAGAGGGCGTGAAGGCATGACGAGCAAGCCTCCAGGAGACCCAGGAGCAACACGGAGCAGTGGCACCACAGGCACGCCAGCAGCAGGTGAAAGCACGTGTCTGCAAAGAACACACGCAAAATCAGACACAAAACAGATTCAGCAACGTTCATCATGTGAGGTCAAACATGTTGTGTTCTAAGAGCTTGCCGCATCCCATCACAAACTGGGATTAACGACTCTATTAACCCTAAATTAATCTCTCACATGTTTGTTTGCAGTGGCATCTGAAAGTTGAAAGATAAACTATTGTGCTGCAATGATCAAGTGTGATTGTGTTTACTTAATCACAGAGCTTTGTTCAGTCCTCGGGGGAAAATAAAAAAGGCCACAGAGGGCTTCCAGTGATGAACAACAACTAGGAAGGAGCTGTCACATGATAATTGTGCCGCTTCCTAAATTAGGTGCAGATGAAATTGCATACATTAACCCCACCAGTGGGTTACAGGGCGTCTCTCGCGATCCCAACAGTTGTATTGTTACGAAGCTAATGTTTTCATCCTCACACGGACTGGATAGCATGTGATATCATGCAAATCAAGCTGTTTTATCCTGTTTACTGAAGGAAATAAATGAAAAGGAGGCGGCAGAATTCCCTGGGGAGTGGGGTTGAGCGTTTTCCTGCTTAGCCGCCCGAATTATACACCCCCCACCTATAACTCACGGTAATACTTGTGCGTAGATGAAAACGGAGCATTATCTGTGGCTACTGTATTGATTTAATGAGTAACTTCATAGAGATAACAACATGAACACAATGATAAACAAGGAGTGGCCCATTGCACACTTGGAGAAAACAAGAGAAAGTGCAGCTTTAAAGTCTTTCAGCAAAACTTGAAACAGCTAAATGTGTATAGAAAGAGTCACTTTTATCTTCTTTGGTAACTCATTTGAATGTAAGCTATATTGCCAAAAGTATTCACTCAGCTGCCTTCACACACATATGAACCTGACTGCCATCCCTTTTTTCAACCATAGGGTTTAATGTGATGTAGGCCCACCCTTTGCAGCTATAACAGCTTCAACTCCACTGGGAAGGCTGTCCACAAGGTTTAGGAGAGGGTTTATGGGAATTTTGGGCCATTCTTTCGTTCTTCACTGTATTTGTGAGGTCAGACACTGATGCTGGATGAGAAGGCCTGGCTCCACTCTTAAATCATCCCAAACAAAGGTGCTTAAACATTAAGAGCTTCTTAGAGCGAGCCATTCTTTCACAAATGTTTGTAGACGCAGTCTGCATACCTAGCTGCTTGACTTTATACACCTGTGACCAGAGACTGGGAGTCTGATTACTTTTTTCAAGTAATGAGCAAAGTATTATTATTGCAAAAAACTAATTTGATTACTCTTACTTTCCTGTAAGCAAAAATGCTTTTGTCAAAAAAAAGACAAAAACATTATCATCGGCTGTACACGTGGGAAGAAAACCTCTTTCTGCAGCGAAAAATTAAACTTCAAATCTGAGCAAGCACCTAGCACGCTGAATGTGAAATTCATAGAGAAAGCCCCGGATCCTCCCACTGACATGACTGTTGTAGCACCTGGCAAACCTCCACTGGCCCCACTCCTGCTAAACAGGTGAAAATAGACTTAGTGCTGCTGAATCTTTGATTTTATTTATTTTTTGGTGTGTTTTACTTGCATCTATTTGAAAGAATGAGTGTAAACACAAAAAATTATTTTATTTTAGATGCTGGAATATACAGAAAATAGGTTTAAATGTTAAACAAGTTTCTTCCAGTCAAAGGATGTTTTGTATAATTTAATTGTTGCTTGATGTAATGTGCATAAAGTTAAAAGATTAAAACTAATAAAACAAGTTTTAAAAACAGACTTTTTCATTTGATTACATTTTATATGATGGATTATGCAGAAACAAATAGAACTGGACTGAAAGGTCTTTAAAGTATTCACGTTGCGTATCATGTTTTTAAAAAGTAACTGAGTAATAAAGTAACTAATTACTTTAGAAAATAAGTAATCAGTAAAGTAAGGGGATCACTTTCTGGGAGAAGTAATCAGTAACTAATTACTATTTTCAAGTAACTTGATCAACACTTCCTGTGACCATGGAGGGTTACAGGTGAATTTAATCATTTGGATGGGTGAGTGAATACTCACTTGGTAATAGTAAGTAGGTAAGTAAATAAAGTTTATATACAGGGTGGGCCATTTATATGGATACACCGTAATAACATGGGAATGGTTGGTGATATTAAAGTCCTGTTTGTGGCACATTAGTATATGTGAGGGGGCAAACTCCTCAAGATGGGTGGTGACCATGGTGGCCATTTAGAAGTCGGCCATCTTGGATACAACTTTTGTTTTTTCAATAGGAAGAGGGCCATGTGACACATCAAACTTATTGGTAATGTCACAAGAAAAACAATGGTGTGCTTGGTTTCAACGTAACTTTATTCTTTCATGAGTTATTTACAAGTTTCTCTTTGTTCACAGCCATTGACATGTCGAAGAGGTTAACACGTGAGGAGCGGATCGAAATTGTGTTGATATCTGGTGAACGCAGTAACCGGGTCATTGCAGCAGATTTCAATGCAAGACACCCTACGAGACCACCCATCTCCCATGCTACAGTTAGCAAACTGCTTGCTAAGTTTCGTGAAACTGGTTCAGTGTTGGATTTGCCAAAATGTGGACGCAAGAAAACTGTCACTAATGAAGAAACATCAGTGGCTGTCCTAGCTTCATTCAGCAAGAGCCCACAGCGTAGCACTCGCCGCATGTCACTGGAGAGTGGCATTAGTCGAACATCCCTTCGGCGGATATTAGCTACTCACAAATGGCACCCTTACAAACTCCAGCTACTGCAGCATCTCAGCGAGGATGACCCAGATCGGCCACACAGAATTTGCAGAATGGGCAAAACAAAAATTGGAACAGGACCCTCAGTTCACGCAGAAGATTTTGTTCAGTGATGAGGCAAACTTTTATGTGAATGGTGAAGTTAACAAACAAAACCACCGCTATTGGTCTGACACTAACCCACACTGGATGGATCCCTCCAAGACTGTTGGAACAACAAAAGTGATGGTTTGGTGTGGTATATGGGGTACAACGATAGTGGGTCCATTCTTCATCAATGGAAACCTCAAGGCCACTGGATATTTGAAATTGCTACATGATGATGTGTTTCCCTCTTTATGCACTGAAGCTGGCACGTTCCCTGAGTTTTTCCAGCAAGATGGTGCACCACCACATTATGGGTGCCAGGTCCGAGCATTCCTAGATGAACAGTTTCCTGGAAAGTGGATTGGTCGTTGTGGGCCAGTTGAATGGCCCCCAAGGTCTCCCGATCTGACCCCCTTAGACTTTTATCTTTGGGGTCATCTGAAGGCAATTGTCTATGGTGTGAAGATACGAGACGTGCAGCACCTGAAACTACGGATACTGGATGCCTGTGCTGGCATTTCTCCTGCGGTGTTGCTATCAGTGTGTGAAGAGTGGAAGAAGAGGGTTGCATTGACAATCCAACACAATGGGCAGCACATTGAACACATTTTATAAGTGGTCAGAAACTTGTAAATAACTCATGAAAGAATAAAGTTACATTGAAACCAAGCACACCATTGTTTTTCTTGTGACATTACCAATAAGTTTGATGTGTCACATGGCCCTCTTCCTATTGAAAAAACAAAAGTTGTATCCAAGATGGCCGACTTCTAAATGGCCACCATGGTCACCACCCATCTTGAGGAGTTTGCCCCCTCACATATACTAATGTGCCACAAACAGGACTTTAATATCATCAACCATTCCCATGTTATTACGGTGTATCCATAAATGGCCCACCCTGTATATTGTGTCTATCAAACTCTTCCTGACTTAACTGTATGGTCTCAGTTTATTAGCTTAATCAATTCCTCAGATTAAAAGTGAGAACAGACAGATGTCACAATATAACCATATAGAAGCAGTAATATAGAAAGAAAATGAATATTTTTACTGTGTAATAACTTTTGATATTGTGTATGTTAATATCACAGTTATTATTGTCTTAGTCCTGAAATACAGAACTTGCCTTGTCTTGGAAAGGAACATTGATCTGCTAGCGTATTAAAATTGCTTACTGTGTGCATCAAAATAAACGTTACAGTTTGTACTTTCTGTTCACATCGTCATTGTTCTTTACATTATGTAAATCAAGTCATACTGTAGAACTTACCAGCAGGTGTAGCCGCAGTTTGGTGTGATCCAGCCGCAGCACCTGTCTCCCTTCTCCTTTTACTGCTCCTGCTGCCGCTGTGCACTGACAACCTGGAGCCCGGCAGTCTGTCATCTGGAGCTGTGAGGCCACACCGTGGACACACGGGCTTCTGCTGGTGGTCATATGTACGTTTCTTAAATGCTGCTGCCTCCTGTGAGGCCTCTGCTGGTGGAGAAACAGCAGGCAGAGGCTGAGCTGGAAATGGAAGGATCAGCTCGTGAGATCGTTGCAACTAAATGCCAGATGAAACAGTTTTCTGGCACATGTTGTTATATGTCTGTCTTTATCATTAGTTATAATTTGATTAAGTATTTCAATGATTAATTACAATGTGAATTAAACAGGAAATTTCTTAGTTTACACCTTCTAAATAACCTGATCAGTCAGAGTAACAATAAATTTTTGTTACTGTATTAATAATGCTTCGCAGGTCTCTTTGTTTCCACTTACAGCTGATAAGATCAGTGGTGATGGTATTTCCTCTGCTAACAGGGTCACCCACTGAAAGGATTTCCTGGGCTGATTTTAGAGACGTGCTACCTTGAGACACAAAAAGAAAGACAAGTTAGATGTTGAGTTGGTAAAAAGGCAAGAAGCTCTATCGTGAATGCACTCAGCTCTTATATATTTGCCAGAATATTGCGATATTTAACAAATATAATGGAAACCTCTTAAGTTGCGAGCTCTTATCGCTGTCCCATGTTGCTTTATTGTGTCCAAAAAGCTTTTGACCCTTTGCCCATTTTCTTGTGGAGAAACACTAAAACCTTTAAATACGGAAAAATAGAAATCCTTACAAATAGTGAACAGAGGAACCAAATGTTGGTCCTTGTTTCTGTATTGGTTGAGAAAACCTATAAAAGCTTGCACCTCCACCCTCATACCCACCCATTTCTCGTGATTTCTTAAAAATGACACCATTGTTTACATATGCTAATTAGGAAAAAGAGCGAGACTTTTGTCAATGTCCATCAAATAATCCGTCCTTAATCCTATTAACATAACTCTAAGTTACTGGAATTATTTGTTTTTACATCACATCATCTGCACTTACCTTTAGTCTGGCTTGTTTTTTGCTCCTCCCCATCCACAGATAAGTGCTCTCCTGGTAACATGTCTGGTGTACATGACTGCTCAGGATCCTTCTTACGCTTTGTTCACTCGATCTCCTCCTTCACCCTCTGGCTTCTGTCCACACCAAAGGATCAGGAAACCTCCACCAACACCCAACATGCCGACATGAGTCACCGCTCAGGAGGCTTTTAGCTGTGCTCTTTGTGTGTGTGTTTTGTTGTGAGTTAATAACAATCCCCTTCCCAACAGAGCGGCTGTGCCAAACATTGCTGATCACAGAGCACAAAGAAGGCCGAGGCCTTGCTGAGTGACTTCAAGTTGCTTTCTCTGTTCTGCTTTTAGTCACCTAACACAATGGAGACACATACCCCATGAGTGTGTCAGCTGAATATTGTGTATGTTCTCTTCCCTCTTTCTCACACAAGCCAAACCGATAAAAGTTGTCTGCTGTCTAGCTTTTAGTATGCATAACATAGTAATATTTCCCATGTGAGATGAGAAGATGCCACTAATTTCAAGAAAAGTCATATTTTTATGTGTGCCATAAAACAGGATATTTTCCTGTTTTGTTTGCCTTTCACAATTGTTCAAATACCTTAAAATGTAAAAAGAACAGAGTAAAGAGGCAACATTTGTCATTGACGAGCCAACATTCAGTCCTGAGCCTGACATGCTTGTTTTAATCCTAAGAGCTTCTGTGGAGAAACAGAGCGTTAAAGCTGCCAGCTTTGTTTTCTTTTTTAATCTCCATTCATTTCATCAGGACCAGGGGTTTTAATAATTAGCAATAAGATGGTTAAGCCAAGAAGCTTCTCAGAACGTTTTATGACGTAAGTTTCTTTTTAATGACTTTAGATGCAATCAGTGTGTAAAATCAGTGTGTAAATGTCTGGCATCATTTCTGAATTGTGATTTTTTGTTTTCAGCTGTTTAACTTGTTTGTTAAGAGATGGTTAATTAGATAGAAACATTTTGAGAATATCCTTTTACTTTTTCTTTTCACACCAAAGGAAAACTTTTTAAAATTCAGACATTCCAAAGATTTTACATTTCTGGCTCACAAGATCAATTTAGACTAAAATAAAAATAAATTGCTTAAACTTGACTTGAAAATTGAGCTTGACAGTTTCTGGTATGTAAAGATTTGCCACATCATTGCATCGTTGGATTTAAAAGATGAAATCAGTAATAAGTAGTTTAAATACATTTAAATCTTTGCATGTGGAGATATTGTTTTTCCCGCAGAAGAGAACTTCACGAACAGAATGAGCACATGTGCGGCAGCATCATCATTACCCACTGATGAGAAGATGAACAGAGACCGGCCTTTTTGGAGGGGCTGTTGATTAAGTGCTGTCAAAAGTGCTACATTAAAAAACATGCTGACTGGCCCGCCTCGCAGTGAGTATATGGCACATCAAAGCAACACATAAGTGAAGCTGTTGAAGTTGTCTAGCACCATGCTAACTTTCAGTCAGTACGCACACGGCACGGAGGCAATCAGAAGAAAATGTCATCTAATAGGCTGACAGCAAATCAAAGCAAGACCTGAGAAGGAACAGCAAACCTAAAGCTAACATGTTATCAGCAAAGACAATTACTGACAATAGTCAAAACAGGGAGCTGAAAAACCTTTTGTTCTGTGTTTGGTTGTGAAGTCTACAGTCACAGCTTCACTTCAGGGTGTGTATCAGTTGATGACACAATGTTGGGAGTGTTTATTTTATTATTTTAATTTGTAATAATTTAACAGGGATTGTAGCTGAGACCTCTTATCAGTGATCTTTAGAAATATAATATAATATATTCATATAGTAATATAGAAAACACTTATTTCGGAGTATGGTAGCATGATGAAAGTGAATGCAGAAGTTATTTTACTGTCTTTATGGAAATTTAATTAGCTTTATCTAATTTTGAAACAGTTAGCAGTACTGTGAAATTTATGTAAAAATTAAAGTGTAATGTTAAAATGTTATGGTTGTACTGACAGGGGCTGCAGCTATTTTTTGAAACAATGGTTTGGAGAAACCTCACAGTGTTTAGGTTACAAGTACATGCACCATGTCAAACAAATCCAAACATGACACTACAAATTTGCCTTTTTTTTTTTTACTTTGTATAAATCAGCATTAAAAATACCCGACGCATGGGTGTTACATTTTTAAGTATGCAAGTTGATAACTGAAGGAAAAAGCATAATGTTGCACAGCCTTATAAATACAACATTAAACTATTATATATATTTTTATTGTTAAATGTTGGACACAAGCCTACAGACTGACACATCTTTACACACATTATACAGACCGTGTTCTCAATAACAAAAACAGAACCTTTATTTCAGTATACAGACCCTCATTTAAAAAAAAAACTGACCTGTGAAAATCCCATATTTTCTATCAATAATCACAACAGAGAAAACAGAAGAAACAGTGCACAACGAATGCTTTTCAGTTATTTAAAAGTGTCTTTGAGACACAAACTATTAACAAACATTATCAACAAACATTTTCTATCATCATAAATAATTAATACAAAAGCGTACGGGTTGTTTTTGGTGAAAAATCACAAATTGTTCTAAATTGTTGCCATTTTCTTGGCAAGATGTCCGTTAGAAAGTCAAACAAAACAAACAAACAAACAAACAAAAAATACTATTATCCTAAGAAATGCGACTAATCTCGGTCACCTTTAAATGCTCAACTTGTTACATGTCTGTTTGATATTTGAATAATAACTGTTATTAAGATATACAGTCCAATATTTAAATATTTGATAAAAGTATTCCCAGCACAGAGACCACAAGTGGCACTATATTCTGCTTTCTTTTGCTGTTTGACTGAAATTGAGGAGAAATTGAGGCTGCTCTAATCTGTCTCAAAGCTAAATTTACTTTATTACATTTGCTGATGAATAGAAAATATTCTAAATGGTTTTAATGCTGATTTTACTGCTTTTCTTAACAATCAAAGAGTCATTCAAGGTCAAACAAACGCCCTCCATCATTTTCACTCATGTCTGGCTGCAGACTGACTGGTTTCACTGTCTGTATCAGACATCCTTGGTCATTCACCTTCAGCTCTTTGACTTCAAGGAAAAGCGGCCTGTAAGAGGTTAAATAGAAAAGACATCAAACTTCAGAGTTATATCGCTAAATTTTTTTGGAGCGAATTTTATATCAAAGCTAAACTCACGTCTGGACACGAGGAGAGAAGTTTTGGTTTCTGTGGCTGTCAGCCATGCTGCTCCTTTGTATTTCACTCGTTGAATTTCCTCTTACGTTGTCTTTCTTGAGTCCTGGCAGTGACGCCTCTGCCAGTGCGGTCTGAAAAGAAAAGTGAGCATAAATGAAAGAGTGGCCACGCCCCCAACCTGTAAGCACTCCTGCGTTGAGAATGCATTGGCTCACCTGCAAGCCAGAATTCATTAGGGTTCCATAACCTGCACTGGAGGAAATACTTTTCATCAGTGATGGATTTCTGCAGATAATAGAAAATAACAGATAACAGCAATGAAAATTCATAATGTATTTAACAAATAAATAAGAGTAAAGGGCCTCTACTGAATGGAATTTTGAATTTTCCAACCACATTTATCTATATTCTAAAGATTTTTGAGAATTTTTTCAAAGTCAACATTACCATCGTCGGATTTGAGTGATATAGGAGAGCGATCAGATTGGAATTTATGGATTGATTTCAACTTAAATTTCAAAGCCGTGATTCCTGGAAATGCTAAAAATGTAACTTTTGTCTCCATTAATATTGCGCCTTATATTTCACAGCAATTTTCAGCTGTTTTAAATAAATCACCTGCAGAGATGTCTGTCTTTAAAATAAGGAAACTAAACCTTTCCTTTTGGTTTTTATAATATAGATGATACTTAGCACTGTAGACCATAAGGTTGAATATAAATTTGTGAATTTACAAACAGCAGAAGTTTGTGGTGACTCATGCTAAAGCTGTGTTTTGTGATTAAAATGTGATATTTTGATTATTGTGTAATTAATTATCATTATATTTATGAAATATGTACAGATACCCTGATGGCGGCACTGCGATAAACAAGGAGGATCTACTGTACCCTGTGATCTTCTGGGATCGCCTCCTCTGGTATTCCACCTCATCCACAGTCCACACCGCACCTTTCACATTCTCCACGCGCACGAAACACTTGTGCAGGCTCAAGTTGTGTCGAACCGCATTCTGATCCAGATGAAATCAGAGTGAGGAAGATATTTCTGAATGCATGCAGCATGCATCGGGTATGACACACAGTGGGATACAGAGTTAATCATCTGCAGGTGGAATACCTTCCAAGTGGCGGCGTTGCGTCGGAAATAAGCAAATGTCCTTGTGAACCAGTTGTATATCTCGTTGAGGGTTAGTTGCATGTCTGATGTTTCCATGATAGCCTGTAGATGGAAAGGAAATAATACACTGTAGCACAATACAGGATCAAATTAAAGCCTTCACTAGTTTATCGAAGGCAAGGAACAAAGATATGGCTTTTGTGTTTGTTTAAATTTAAGGAATCGCCAATTCTGCAAAAATAATGCTATAGTAGAAACAGATGCATGTTATTCTATCAAGATTCACGCTTTAATGCTACGAAAATGTTGAAAAAAATCAATTACAGATATTTCACAACCCTGCAGGTGAGCATGTATCTGGACCAGAAGGAGACTCCTGACATTTACTGCTTCCAGATGTTTTTGAAGCACCCTGTGATCTATTAGATGTCTCACGTGGTTACAAAGTATGAGCTTGTATGACTGCTCGGATTCTCTGGCATGAGTCTGTTAGTTGCTCCAAAGCGCAGGACGCAATGCCTTTGGTGAGGGAACTTTTACACTCCAAGCTCCAAACAGAAATGTAAAACCGACCTTTAATTGGACTCTTAATTGAAGTAGGCAACTACTTCCTTCTTTTTATTTACTTACTTTATTGTATTTTTTATTGTGCTTAATCATTTCTATCCAGTTTTTTTTACTCAGTTAATGATTCTTCTTCACACTTATTTTATCGACGTAGTTAAAGTGTACTTGCACAGTTTTTACATTTTGTGCAACAGCAAAACAACATATACACACTGTGACTCCACACGAGACATCAAAAATGTAAATGCATTGGTTAACTACATACACATATATGACATTTAATATACAAACATCAACCTAATACAATCTTTTACACACACACACACACACACAAACAGAACAAAATTTCTAAACTCACATATACAAACCGAGGTTAAATATATAAAAGATATAAAAAGAAAAAACACAAACAAGCACATTTTTTTGATGTCAGGTGGATAAAAATATTGAAAATTAAATGTTTTATTCTGTTTTATAACATTATTCTGTCTTACAGTTAACTAGTGAGTCATGTGTAAACTATTTTTGCTTATTAATCAGTTGTAAAAAAGACCTCATGTCAGTTTTTTCCATATTCACGCTCTAAAACCAGCTGACTGCTAAAACAACAGGAAAACATGCATATTTAACTTGATAAAAACTTCAAACACTGATTGAAAATTGTATCACTTGAATCAAGTTATTCAAATCAATATGCAACATAGAGATTCCATGAAAACGTTTATCCATTAATACGGGACCAGCAAATACAAAATAAAAGAAGGCGAATAGAAAGTTTAAAAAAACCTGTCATACCTGTCGAATCAGTGTGGCATAGGTGAAAGGTGGTCTGAGATCAGTGTTTTTGTAAAGCTCATATTCATTTTCTGAAACAAGAAGAAAGCAGAATAAAGAAAAAGCAAAGTGAAAAATCTGGAACGAGCTGCTGTGTGTCAAGTGGCCAGGTTACACGTCACCTGAAGACAGCGAGTAGACCAGAGGGTGATTACGACGTCTGATTGGCCCAACGCCTGACGTGTGAGAGGGGAACTCTTTCTCACACCCCTGGGATGGAGTGCCAACAGGATCTAGAGGTCGAGGGGACACCTGGGCTGGGTCTGATGGTCTCAGCGAGGGCAAGCTGTTGGTGACTGAAGTGAGCTGAGAGTGACAAAAGCATGAAGTTAACAAAGGATCGAGAGCAGCGAACACTCTGACAGGGAAACAAAACAGGGTGGGAGATTCATAACAGGGCGTAACGGAGCGATTGGATTCGCCTCTTCAGAGGTGATTCCTCTAATATCACAATAAGGAGGAAGCCAATTATTGTTAATTATAGGGTGAAATTGTTTGGTGGGTGTTGTGATTATGGCGCAATATTTGCAAGATTAACAAATGATTAGCTCCCACATTATCACAGCACGTCTGTGCCAACAGCTGGACACGGAGAGGAGAGGAAGCACTCTGTACATTTAGCGTCCTCGCTTTGAAAAAGCACCGAGGGCTCCGCAAAGTAAAAGAGCAAAGATCAAATTAGAGCCATAGGCAAAAGGTGCTTTGTAAACTTTTTCAAAAAATGAATTTGTGTTTCAATTTGATAAAATATTTCTTACCAGGACCCTCATCACACATAGCATTGCCTCAGAGCTGTGTTTTGGGGATTTTTTGTTCCTAAGGAAATGTCAGCTTACTTTTGCAACTCATTCAACTGTAAAAGTTCAACAAGTCAATTACAGCCTGGCAGGATCTTCATCAGCGCTAGAAGAGATGAGGGTGAAGCTAGATGTGCTGTTTTCTCCACATATTTGGAGTTTCCCCCCGTAACGCTGTAAATATCACGGCTCATTTACTCGACCTGTGTTGTTCGCGCAGCTATTACTGAACGCTGCCTACCTGCGGGCCGCACGGGTCAGCAGCCGTGTCGGACTGTGGCGACTGTGCAGGCGCCGAGAGCGATTGAGCTTCTAAAGATGGCAGATGCAGGTGAGCCATCATTGCCTGCAGACGCTGCCGTTCTTTGCAGAGCTGTAAGAGGAGATGAAGAAAGGAAGCGGAAATTGTAGTGGATGGTGTCACATTGTAATCACCAGACAGAGGTTATTGAAATGGAAGGCTGTGAACCTGACAGATCTCTGGAAGAAAGCGTTCGTTCTGTGTCAAACAGCAGGAAAAGCACAGCAGGGGCTGAATGTTGCATGAGGATTTAGCATAAACAGAAAGGTTTCTAGATAGTCGAGCATTGGAGAAATTAATCAAGTGTTTCTTGTTTGAAGTGACTGCAGACAAGCCTTGCTCCAAATATAAACTTTTTTTTCTTGGTTGGGTTGGGCATATATAAAGTATACAGAAAAATCCTCTTATCTCATGCATAATATCAGGTATCACTCATGTTTTAAATTATGACTGTATCATCATCTCAGTTCATCATTCAGTCTATAGAATATTACACATTTTGATGACGTAGCAACTAATCCCCCACATGATCCATAACAATTTAGAGGTTATTGTAACGTGCGAAGCACCGAAAGAACGCTCTGAAAGTCAAGTCAAAGTTTATTCCTAGAGCACATCTTAAAAGAACTCAGCTCACCAAAGTGCACAGGTTATACAAAATGCACATTCATCCGTAACAGTCATAAGGGTCTCAGTCACCAAATACATACTAAAAACCATCAAATACAATCAATTAAGTATAAAAGCTAGGGTTCTCTGCTCAACTAGAACTGAAAGCAAGAATAAGTAGTTTCAACAAGTTTCAACAGAGACGTGGGCAGCTGAAACACTGCTGAAAAGGCTCTAGCTCCTCTGCTTTAAGCCTGGATTTATGAACACTCGTGCTTCTGGTTTGTAGACCTCAGTTGGAAATTGCACATAAAATGATAAAATCAATGTTGACCTTGAGAACATCTTAACACTGTGCAAGTTTCAATAAATCGGACATAATTCAAGCATCGCTGCTTCCTTTTCTGTCAGTGATACTTATAAGTTAGAGTCCCTACCTGAAGGTCAAGCTGCTGAACCACCTGCATCTGGACTCTGCACTGGGCTGTACTTCTGTCATCCAGAGTGTGTTCACTGCTTATGTGCCTGAAACAAATAGAGCAAATATGTTAGGAGATTTTTTTTAAATGTAGAAGTAGAGGAAGAATCTTTTATCTCTTATCAAATACTGTGGATAAAACAACATTTAGATCCACACTGATGATGAAGTGAATGTTAAGGGCTATAACAACAACAGTAAGTATCTAAACAAAAATAAATCAAACTCAAATCAGCTGTGTGGTTATGAAGTAAAGGATTTTACAATATTTGCAGAAAGAAAGTTTAAGTTTATTTATATTGTTATTCTCATGTCTCAATGTTCGTTTTGGTTTTGAGGGAACAGTAAACAAACAAACAAGCAACACAAACAATAAAATCGTGTTAATTTCTAATTTTAGTTTTAAATAACCAGATTTTTTTTTTTCACAAAGTAACATAACTAACATAATAATTAACATATTTAACTGTAAGCTGATCAAAATCATAATTTTAAAATTGTAAAGTTTGAAAGAAGTAATCAAAATGAAAAAAGCAAATCCATAACAGTGGAGCTATTACCTAATTATGTCTTTTCAAATGTAATCCATTTCATTAAAAAAAAAAGTGATTACATAATTCACATATTATCCATTACTATCTGAAGATGAGGTTAAGAGATGTCAGTTATTCTGCTGCTTTGTTTTCACTGCTATATGTCAAAAATTAAAAGTGTGAAGATTGTTTAAACCTACTTAATAAACTGGCTGAAGTTTTCACAGACTGACTCACAACCGGGCCAATTACACACGCCGTGACCGAAGAGGGCGTGTTTGGCAGCGTGATCACCTTTAACAGTGCTGATCGAGAGAGAGAGAGAGAGAGAGAGAGAGAGAGAGAG